>NW_024386413.1:0-32209 GCF_016835505.1 Polypterus senegalus
AGTGTTAACTTTTCCAGGTTTTTTCAAAAAAACCCAAAAAAAAAACCTTTTGGTAAAAATTTTTTTTTAAAAAAAATAATTAAAAACTTGTTCTGATGATAAAATGAAAAAAGATCCAAATTCAGGACAGACAAACTCTGTGGAGCAAGTGTCCACTGATCGTAACATCTTATCACTGTCCCCATCATTTTATTATCTCCATCTTACATGACTTCTTCCAAGTCTCCTGGGTTTTCGGTGTGCTTTAAATATGTTCTGTGGGAGGTCAACACATGCCCAAACCACCCAATCAACCCCTTTGATCAGGTGATCCGGTTTCCCAACCCTTTGGGCTCCTCCTCAGTTTGGTTTTAACCCCCCTCCCCAAACCTCATTTCAAATGTTGTAACAAAATCTCTTCTTCCAAATTTTTGGAAAAAAAGGTAGAATGGAGTTAACATCTATAAATCGTTTTGTTAAAGATTTAACTCCTGCATCACCAAAATTTTTTGTTTAAAAATTTTAAAAAATTTGCCACTGTACTAACTCTTCAGGGGGTCACCCAAACTAACTAACAGCGGTCTTAGTTTCCCATCCCCCAAATGTACCCTTTTCTTGTTGACACTACAGAAGGAAATGTTTTTGGGCCGAAAGCATGGGGGTTTTAAAACCCATGGGACAAACAATTCGCGCAAAATTCCCCCCAAAAGATGATCCCCGGGGGCAACCCTCGCACCTTTTGGAAGGCGGCTGCTGAACCGTTTGATAAAAGATGAAGGATACTTTATTCCCAAGGGAAATTCACATAATCGCGCAGTATCGTAAAAAGAAACAATATTAAATTAAAATTTAAAAAAATGAAAAAATTAAAATAAAATTAATGTTGATTTACTCCAAGTGGTGATCAGCTGACAACTGAATCTCTTTTCCCCAGTTTTTTGAACAAATTGCCTCAGAGGGAAAAGAAACAACTCCCAAACAAAAAGACCATTCATCTGAAATATTTTGGGCCAGGAAAATTCTATATCCTTCTTTTTTTTTGACAAAAGATTTTTTGATGTTCCCTTTTGGACAATCTGTGAAAAATGGGTTATAAAAAAAAAACCCCTCCCCCCATTTTTCTATTATTCCCACAAGGTGTGAAGTCCTATCGGGACCAAATTCAATTCTTTAAAAAAGGGCTAAACCTGAATAGTAGTTTAGTGCATACATGAAAATCGTTTTCCTCTCTGCAACATGAAGTTGCATTGAGACAACCTTTCATCTATGGGAAAAAAACTCCCAAAATTTTGGCACCTAGAGGGGTTTTAAATTCCCACCGGCCCCTATCATAGAAAAATCTAAAGGAGGGAAAAAGGCTTTTTATCTTGAAATCTGATTCCAGGCCTCTATGAACCCGGTGAGTCTTTTCTGAAAACTATATTTGGGCACAGAACTATATCAAAAACAGATGGTTTTATCAAGTCAAGACCAGTTTTCCATTTTCTGGTATGCCTTCTCATTCATTCTTGCTCACTGACTGACTGGCAGTGCCCCTTTATTTTGGCAACAAGGGCCCCTTTTGAAAGTGACCCTGATACTGGGTCATTAAGTCTTGCTGGCAAATTAAATTTGGTTGCCCCCAGCAGTTGGTGACTTGTTCCAACTGGGTTTTCTTTTTTTTTTTTTTTTTAATTTTTATTAATTTTTTGAAATATTCCAAAAAACAATCAATCATTTCACCCCCACCCTGAGAGAGGCGGAAATCTGAAAAAGGAAAAAAATACCTAAATTAATATGTTTATAACCCAAATAGAGATGAATGGAGAAGACGAAATAAAGAAAAAATTCTTTCTCTGTGCTTTAAGGCTTATTTTAAAAAATTACTGTTAGATCCCCCATGTTTAAAAAAAAATTTCAGATCCTCTTGGTATTTGATTTTTCAATTTCAAATAGTATAAAAAGTTCCCCCTGACAAAAAGGGGAGTTTGGGGTTCCAGTTTACAGAATAAGTCTTTGAAAAGTGTAGTGAATGCAATCACTTTTTTTGTCTTTTTTCCTTTTTAAAACCCCTCTGGAAGAACCCCAAACACGCTTTTTAATGGGGGTTGGGGGGGATTTGGGGGAAACCCAAAGGGTATCGAAAAGGGATTTCAAATTTTTTCCCGAATGATGTTAATTTGGGGCAGGCCCAGAAAATTGACCCAGTAGGCTGGGACTTGATTACAAGCCTTGGTTGGACTACCCGGGAAAAATTTGGGAGTTTTTGACAAGACAGATTCCGAAATATCATTTTTGTTGAATAATTGTATTTTGGGGATATAGAGCTCGGAACTCTTTTCATTTCTACTTTCCATCCTTTTTTGATATATTAATTGGGAAAATCTTTTTTCCCTTTTTCCCCTGGGATCATTGAAAGGGAGGGGCTGTAAAATAATTTTTTATATTCGAGATTGTCAAATCCTTGGGGTTGGCAATATTTTTTTCCCCATGGATGAGGGGGGCAAGATGAGGGGAAAAACGGGGGAAAGGTTCTGTTTAACAAAGTTCCTAATTTGAAGAAGTAAAAAATGTGTAGCTGGAATGTTAAATTTGGGAAAGTAATCTTTTTCTAATAAAAACAGCCTTACTGACTGACTGACTACCCCCCTCACTCACTCCCCTTTAAATAATTCTCCACTTCCCCTCAGGTGAAGGCTGAAATTTTGGGAGGGTCATTCCTCACTTACCAAAAGTTGGGCAGGTTTCATTTCAAATTCTTTCGAATGGTCATAACTGGAACCATTTTTTGCCATATACATAATAGACTTCTTTCGATGGCTGTGGGGGGGGTTTGCCTCCCGAATTGTCCTCCCCATATAAGGCCACCCCCAGCGGAAATCCGAAAATGCCCAAATATTCAGGGTGAAGGACTCCCCTTTTCAGACAAAGATGAGATGGTCAGGGTGGTGTTTGGACAAACTCAGCGAAAATGGAGAAAAAACTTTTTTAAATCCGGGGCTTAGCTAACATTAAAACCCGGGACATGCGAGATGGGACCACACAGCGGGGAAACCCTTATGCATGTACACCGGGGGATGAACTGGCGCGGTGCACGACAAAAAAACAACAGTTCCAAAATTGCTGAACAAAAAAAGAATTACACAATTGAAAGGCAGCAAAAAAATGAACCCGCACATACAAGCATATTCATAAGTGCAGCTACTGCGAAACAAAACAACAGTGGAAAAAGTCAATGTCCGCTAAAGGAAAACGGGGAAAAAAAACCCGGGAGCAGTGGTTACATCTCAGATAAAAAGGAAGGCACGTTTTTTGATGCGAAGAAACGCCATGTGAAAACCCGTTATCACACGATTGACAAACATGGAATTTCTTGAACACAAACACCCACAAATACGAACCTGATTGAAAGAAATAATGATAATCAAACCCTTTATGACGAACCTCATAACACTAAAAACAATTTTATATTGACAATAATGTTCGTTTTTTTTAAAATTTCCCTTTTCTTTTCATAATTTCTTTAACACACTACTTCTCCCTCGGGTTTTTATATATATATATATATATATATATATACCCCTCTACTCTCTCAAATGACAACCCACCGCAATGGAAGGCTTCTTTTTAAGGTTCGATTCAGAGGGGTGCCTAGTGTTACGTATAAAAAAACCATGTTGGTACTCTTTGCATTATTTCATTAAACTATTTCAAATATATAAAAATAATATATATATATATATATATATATATATATATATATATATATATATATATATATATTTTTATATATATATTGGGGACTTCGCAATTTACCCCACCCCCCCCCCAACCCCAAAGGGGCCCTCCCTGCAGTATGGAGGTCCCCCAAGAAAAACGGGGGTCATGGCTAGGGTTTTTTTATCCTCAGCCCTGCTGGATAACGGGGGCAAAGGGGAGCTGCAGGAGGCCCAAAAGATTTTTTGTAACATGCCCCCGGATTTCGTAATAGGAAGAGGGGGACTTGGGGGTGAAAAAAGTACTTTTCCCTGACCGGAGTGATAAAAAGTCCCATGGACGGGGGACTGGGAACACTTCGGGTCGGGGAAATATAAAAGGATGGGAACCCCCCGGGCGGCAAAAGCTGAGCGGGGTGGTAGGGGGGAACGGGGGCCTGGGAGTGGAGGATTGTGATTTTGATTTGGTTTTTTTTGGTTTATGAATGTGTAGAGTGGGTGCTTGGTCCGTAATTATTATAAAAAAAAAATTATTGGGCATTTTTTCCAGGTGTTTCGGGGTACCGGGGTTAAAGGGGAGCACTACTCCCCCCTAGGCAATATTTTATATATATATATAATCATATAAAAACACACACATACATATTTTCACACTTCGATTCATTTCCCTTACTTGGTTTTGGGGGCGTATAAAAAAATATGCAACGGAAAGACAGATCAAATTGACCTTTATGAAAAATGGATACTTTTTGTAATGATTGTTTGGTAAAGCCATACTCAGTGTATTCATTGATAAACGGTAAAAAGGGGCAGGGGAGTGACTTTTGAGGCCCGGGGTTTAAAAAAAACCTTTGGACTGTGTGTGGCGTCCTCATCTAATTCTGATCAAAATTCTATTTGTACACAAATACGGTTTGGAATGAAAAGGTAAATTTACTCTTTACATTTCTATGGAAAAAAAAAATTTATGCAATGATGCCTACATTTAACACTTCCTCCCAAAGATATTTCTGTTGACAAATAAAATTCCTTCTATTTAAAATTTAAAAAAAAACTTGAACAGATACATAGTTCATAATATCCCGCAACTTACATGGGCTGAGTCATCCATTTTAAAAAAGCAGCGTTTGCATGATACAAAATACTTGTTTAATTCCCAGGAATGGGTAAATAAATTAAGATTTTGTACAAATAATGTTTTGATTTTTTTTTCCTTCATGGTTTACCCACAACAGTTCTCTTTTAAAAAATGTATATATATATATATATATATATATATATATATATATATATATATATATATATATATATATATATATATATGTGTGTATGTGTGTGTGTGTGTATGTATATATGAATATGTATGTATATTTATATATTTTTCAAAGAAAAAGAGGGATTGATTAACAGCACCTGGGAAACCACTCGCCGGGAAGGGGGTTTTAACTTTCTCCCTCTCTTCTCATACAAAAGCCCGTCCTGCACCATGGGCCGGATGACCCATGTTTTCCCCCCTTCCTCCCCATTTTGCCCACGCATCCTTCCCCCCCTTGGGCCCTTTCCCCACACCTCCATTTCCGGCTCCTCCCAAAAAAATGGCGGCGGGGAGTCGGTGTCGCGCATGAAACCTTTGGTTTATGATTTTGACCTGTTTTTTTTTTCTGTAAAATTTGGGCGGAAAACCCAACCCTTCTCTGTCTCTCTCGGTTTTTAAAGTGGGGGCCCGCAGGATACAGAGACCCCGGAAGGGCGGGGGGACGGACCTAAAACCCCCGTGCTGCAGGAATGAGCGTCCAGGCCCCCAGCACTAACCGCTCCCAACCGGGGCGGGAGGCCACGGCCCCAGGTTAGGGAACCCCAAACGGAAGACCGCCCAGGCAGCCGCCTCCCCTATTCCGAGGGGGCCCCGGGGGGAGTCGTGCCACTGGGCATGTTTGAAGGGGCCCCCCGAGGCGGTGGAGGGGTCCGGGGGGCCCATCTTGGCGCCAAAAAGGGACGGCCGGGCCTTTTTCCTCCTGGGGGGAAGGCCCACCCGGCCTCCTCGCCCAAATTTGGCCCTTCGCATTAGCCGGGGCCACGGGAATGGCGGGAAGGGGCTTTGACCCCGGCCCCCGGGGGCATTTGGGCAAGATGGGCGTGGCTCGCCAAGGCCCCGGGGGGGAAAAGTCCGGCGGGTGGCCTGTAAAGGCCGGGGTCCGCAATCCCCCATTTCCCCTGCCCACAGGCCCGGGGCCGCTTAAAAATTTTGGGGGCCCCCCTGGGCCCCCTGGGGGGCCCAGTTGGGGCCCCCCCCACGGGGGTCAGAAAAGCCTGCTGGGAACCCCCGGAGGCGGGCGCCCCCCCGACCCCCTGGGCCGGCTGCGGCGCCAGCCAGGCAAAAGGGCGGGCCCCCCCCGGCTGTTTAAATTTGGCGAGCCCGCCACCTGCTGCCAAACTGCCCCATCACATGGCGGGCCTATGGACTGCGCGGGGTGGGCGGAGGGTATTGCCCCGCCGCATCCTTTCGAGTCAATGGGGTGGTGTTGCTAAAGGGCACGCCTGGGGTTTTTGTTTCCCGGCAGCAACATTCATTGTTGCCCCCGTTGTCTTCCAACAGTGGTTAAAGCAACTTTTGTTGGTTACCTGTGTACATGGGGACTGGTCATTCGTTCGCTCACTGCTATCTTACCGGGAAAGGGGGGAACCCAACCCAAATGGCGGTGGCTGTGTTACCTGACCCCCTTCCCAGTGATTCGGGGACAAGACTGGTCAAAAAAAAAAAGCGAAAAAGCCGCTCCGGGGTGGGGATCTTGGCGGGGAAAAAGGAAACCCCTCCCGCGGCCCCCACCCCTGCAAAAGGGGCACCCCTGTGGCGCTGGTGTCTCGGGGCCCTTTTCGGCTACGGACCCTGCCCGGGGAAGTTCCCCGGAAAAAGGACCGCAGGAACTTCCCCGGGCCCGGCCCCCAAGACCCCCCGGCCGGGACCATAAATTTTGGCCCCCCGGCCCCCTTTTGGGGGAGCAGGGGAATGATGACTCCCCGCTTTCCCCCGACCGGATTTTCCCAACAGCTCGACAGCGACGGATCCCCCCGGAACCCTTTTTTGCCCTTTGATCTGTTGTCCCGGTGGCTACCATGAGGCGAGTGGGGAAAATTTGCTTTCCGCGCCTTCCGGCCGGGAGATTCCGAGGGCGATGTCACCCCCCGGCCCCCACCTGGGGGGCCGAAAAACACGGGAAAAATTGCTCCGTTTTTTGGGCCTGGGATAAAGGGGGTCCGGGTTCTGTCAACCCCTGCCCAGTGCGACCCCCAGATTCCTAGGAGGACCGTCCCTCTACCCCCTTTTCCCCCTTGGAACCCCCTTTGAAAGGATAGGGCTTTTGGGCCCCTGGGCCCCCCCCGGCCAAGAATCCTGGTCTGTGGACTATGCCACCCGGTCCCAAGGGGGTTCCCCCGCCCCCGCTAATACTGCATGCAGGGGAACTGGTTTTTTTTCACGGGGAAGATCCCAAGGGAGGTCCTCAGGGAAAAAGGGCCTTCCCCCGGATAGAAAAGGGGGTGGCCAAATTTTGCAGATAAAGCACCGGGGCGCAGTCTTCCCCCGCAAACTGCGGGTTGGTTGGCGAAACCCAGCCTTAAGCAGATGCCCCCCAAAAGGGTATCGGCGAGCGGAACGGGCCCAAACTCCTCCCCCGGCTTTTTGCCAGGGGGGTCCCCCAGGCCCCTGGGTTTCCCTTTTGAATTACTATGGGGAAAACCCCGGGGGACCCTCGCCAAAAAAGGGGGCTGGGAGGCCGAGGCTCTTCCTCCTCTAATATTTTGGGGCAAGGCCTGCGCACCCCCTCCAATCAGGCCCCTCCCAAAAGCCGGTCTCGGCGCCAAAAAAGGGGTTTACAACCCAAACTCCGGCCTCAGGGGGTTCCCCCGGGGACCAGTTTTTTTTCCCCACCTCCCACTCGGCTGCTCGCCACTGGCAAAAAGGGGCCCTTTCGAGGTTTAAAGGGGAGAAAAGGACTGGGACATTTGGAAAAAACCCAACCGCACGGTGAGAGGATCTACCATATCAACCTGTTAAAGCCTGGAGAGATAGAGAGGGCTTCCCAGCCCCGTGGGGGCCTCTCCCTTTTTTTACAAACACAACTGCCCTTAACCTCGGGGAGCTGACCCCCAACAGCGGGAGGAGTTGCCCAAAAACCCGAGATCCCGGGGGGTGGCATCCCCCGGCCGGGCCGGCTGATTAGCCGATATGTCCCGGGCCGGGGTGTCGGGGAAAGGCCCCCGACTCGGGGGCAAACGCGAAGGTCGAATGGGGGAAACGTTTTGGAAGGACATAATTGGGGAGCCTAGTCCCCGGTCCAGCCCTTTGTCCCCCCTCCCCGCCAGGCGGCTCCTGGAGGTTCTTTAAAATTTAGGCGCTGAATCAGATCTCCAAGTTGATGCCCACCCATGCCCCTTGGCGGCCTCCGGGGGGGGGATGGTATTCACTACCCTTTACATGACAAAAATTGAAATTCCTTTCGGGATCCCCGGGGCCTTTAGCACCCCAGCGGGGACTGGCAGTCAAGGGCCCCCCATTTGGGCTGCAGGGCTCGGGGGACCCTTCAACGCCCGGTAGATGAAGTGCTGGCGCCCCACCAGTCCCATGCCCCCCACCTGGATGCGTTGCCCTATTCGGGACCTGGGAGGGATCTACTGCAGGTGCAGCTGTCCTCCAACACTCAAACCGGGTCCCCTTGAGTGTTTTGGATTAAAGGGGCCCTTTAAGGCCCCCGTGGGAAAAGGGCAGGCGGCCCGGCCAAAGTGAAAAACATCTTGAATGGCCCGTCCGGGACCAAAAAACGGTGCAGGCCCTTTGGGGGTTGCGGTTACTCCCCGTTTGTTCCCCCTTCCCAAAAAGGGAGCACCCTTGACTGACCTGACAAAAGGGCCCCCTATCGGGTTGGACCGCGCCCGAACCCGGTTTAGTGACCCAAAGAGGCCCTAACCCGGGACGGGGTTGGACGCCCATTTTGGGCCCCGTTTTTTCTGACCGGCCCACGGCCTGGGTGCCCGGTGAGCCAAAAGGCATGGTGTGGGAAAACCCTTTATGTACCTTGGGGGAACGTGGACCGGCCGGGGGGGGAGGGGGGCCTTGGCCATTGTGGGGGTGCCCCCCCCGGTACCCTCCGGGGGGAGTTGCCGGGACTGATCCGCTGCCTTCGGGGATGTCCCTGCACAAAGTCGAATCCGGGTCCAGGGGGTTCCTGGACTTACGCCGATAAGTTCCCCCGGGGCCTCGGGGGGACCCCTTTAGGCCAATGCCGGCCCTCTCGTATTCCCCACCTCGGGTTAGTCCCCCACCTGGGTCCTGGGCTAGGGGGGTGGGCGCAGTGGGGCAGGGTTGATTCGACAGCCCTGGGGAAAACCCCTGCCGCCGGGAATGGTGGGGGATTAACTTTCTCCCCCCTGCTTCCTCTGGAAAAAAACCGCCTGCACCATAGGCCCCGGAGACCCCGCGTTTCCGCCTTCCTCCCCATCTTTCATTCCCCCCTCCTCCCCTTTCGGGCCTTCCCGACTTCCTCCTTCCGGGCCCCCCCCAATAAAATGGCCCCGGCGCCCGGAGTCGTGTTCCGGGAAGAACTCTTTGGTTTTTGATTTTTTACCTGTTTATTTTTTTGACAATATAGGGGGGGAAAACCCCCCCCTTTACTGTCTCTCCCCTTTTAAAAAGTTTATATTGTGTTGTTTTATATTAAATTTTTGTATATATATGTGTGTTTGTATATGTGTGTATGTATATTATGTGTTATATTAGATATTTATATATATATGTATATATGTATATATATGTGGATATAATTATAAGTAAGGCCAAAAAATTTGGGCACACCCCCTCATTCAATTGTTTTTTTTATTTTCATGACCATTTACATTGGTAGATTCTCCCATAAAGGCATCAAACTATGAATGAACATGTGGGTTATATACTTAACAAAAAGGTGAAATAACTGAAAACATGTTTTTTATTCTAGTTTCTTCAAAATAGCCACCCTTTCTTGATTACTGTTTGCCATCTTGGATTCCTCTGATTAGTTTCAACAGGTAGTCACCTGAAATGGTTTTCACTTAAAGGGTGCCTTATCAGGGTTATTTATGGAATTTCTTGCTTTATCAATTGGGTTTGGACCACAGTTGTGTTGTGCAGAAGTCAGGTTAGTTGACGATCATTTATTTTTCAACGGAATGCCCAAAACCCCTTCAGGCTGTTGGGAGTATTACAATGTTTTGATCCTTCAGTGAGAATCAAAAATGTAAATGGTCATGAAAATAAAAAAACACATTGAACTGGGGAGGTTGCCAAACTTTCATGAAGTGGGTAGCCATCAGGGCCTGCTGCTTTCCCCTTGAGTGCTTATAGCATCTAGTAATTTTGCATAGCAGAGGTTTTCCGAGTTCCTCCACACTAAAAGTGTCTATTTTGGTATTTTAATGTTCCAGAAATGCATTAGATTGTGTATTATCTTCTTTAAACTCAGTAGTATATAAGGATTTATAGTAGTCTCTGAATGTGGCATTTATATTTTTTATGGTCGATGATTTTGTCTCGTTAGGGGTTGGTGATTACTGGGAATGCGTTCGGACTTCTTGCTTGTAATTTGTTGAGCTAAAAAACTTATTAGCTTTTCTCCATGTTCATAGTAATGATGTCTGGATTTATAAATTAGTTGTTCAGTTTCTTTAGTTGTCAAGAGGTTTAGTTCTGAATGCAGAGCCTCCTTTTCCCAAAGTAGAGCCTGCTTGAAAGCCTGGTGTTCTTCATCTATTCTAGTAATTTTGCTTTTAGCTCTGCTACTTTCTTGGTTTCTAATTTATTTCTGTGGGAAAGATATGATATAATCTGTCCTCTTAAGAAGGCCTTAAGAGTTTCCCAGAGTATTCCTGCAGAAATCTCTGAGGATGTATTTGTCTCTGGAAGAAACTGATTTGTTTGGATATAAATTCTGTACAATTTTCATCTGCTAATAGAAGGGGTTGAGACACCATCTGAGATGAGTGTGGAGACATAGTGATTTTAGCTCCAAGATCAGAGGTGCATGGCCCAGAAATAACAATAGCATTGTATTTGCAAGATTTAATCATAGGCAAAGTTATTATCTATAAATAAATAATCAATCCTTGAGTACAATGATGTACTGGTGAGTAGAAAGAATATGTTCTTGAGTATGGGTTTAAAACCTCCAGGCCCCGATGGGTTGTGATCAGTTATAAACTTTGTGATTATCTTTGCAGTGTTAAATGTCGTCTCCCCTGTTTAGAAGTCCTATCTAGAGAGGTTTTTAAAACACAATTAAAGTCTACCATTACAATTTTATAAGTGTTCAGATTGGGAATGGATGCAAATAAATTTTGAATAAATTCCTTATCATCAACATTAGGTGAATAAGCATTTATCAAAATCATTTTTACAGTTAGATAAGTCCCCCATGACCATCACATAATTTTAAACAGTTTTGGGTTTTCAGTGGTTGCTACTTGTCTGGTTTCCCATAGACCAGTTTTCAAATAGTATCCCTATCATGACCATACATCTCTAGATAACATATTTCTTAGGATCATTGGGGTGCACTGTAAGCCTGACCACCCACTAAGGGTCAATCCTTTGGCTATCCCTCAGGTAATGGTCCTATCTTAATGCATATTCTCAAAAACAAGATTTAATATAGATTAGCACGATCTCAAGATGCAAACAGACATCAATACTCTCATTTTAGAAACTGATACTGAAATTTCTGGAATATTCCATTTGAGGTGTCATTGTTGTGATGGTGATACCAAAAAATATGTTTATATGGTTTATAAATCAAAATAGATGTCAGATGATTCTTTAAGAGATTAAACTGAAGTTTGCCATAATGCCTATGTGAAATAAAGCAAAACAATAAAAAAAAGAAACCCTTTTAAAGATTATGTTCAAATAATTCTAAATTTGAGTTACAGATGTTTTATGGATTACAAGCTTCAAGGGGTCTTTCTTATAAATTTAGAGACTAGAATGAAAGAAATTAAAATATCTTCATGCATGAATATTGTTGTAAATGTACTTAACAGAGAAACTGAAAACACCCACGCTGAGGACATTAAAATATCTTTGCAACCCAGGATATGTATGAAACTTAATTCAATGTAAGCTTGTTGAAAGAATTTATTTGTATGTTTGACTCTGTCACATTACTAGCTAGCTAGGGTATACAATTTCAAAGCCCTTAGGCAGCCTTCAAAGCAATAACTGCTGCAAGGTGTTATATTATGATGATGTTGATTCTGGCATTGGTACTCTTCTGAAAAAAGCATTGCTGTGTTGATCTTCTGCGCATCTCAGGGTGCCTTGTTGATAAAGCATATTTTACAATTATTATTATTAAATAAGTACAGCTCCATAAAATGTTATAAGAAATAGTTGTAATGCTTTGTCATTTTCACTTGTAGTAACTCTACAATTTCTGGTTAGTACCCGTGATGTAAGTTTTGAAAATTGGCTGGCAAGAAAGAAATCCTATTAAGTAATAACTGCTATTAGCTAGTGTGTTTCGTAAAATATAAAGCATCAAGTGGTGTTAGCATGTATATCTTTCTAGTGGGGCTCGTGGTCTCATTGCCTCAGAACCCCCTTTTTTCTTTGTCACTTAGTATTCCTAATCTTATTTTTTTATTGTTCCTTTTATTTTTCATCTTTTAAAGCTCTTTGAGCTGCATAATTTGTATGAAAATGTGCTATATAAATAAATGTTTTGATGCTGTTGTTGTAATCTGCTTCTCTGTCTGAATGAAAAAAACTTGGTTCTCAGTGTACCAATTTAATTGAGTTTTATTAGGATTTCAGTGACACAATATTTTATAACAATGTCAAGTGACCTGGTTTGTACCTGCATGGCATTTTAAAATGCTATCAGAAAACATGGACTACTAGTGATAGCATTATTGTCATCACATATACAGAGCAGAAGTTCTTCTTGCAAAAAACATATGGACAATCTTCTCTTGTTCTTTGTATATTTATCAAAATGTAAGATGCCAACATTTTCTATGTGTGTTAAAATGCTGGGTCCCATAGTATATATTTGCTGCTGCCTAATGGATTTAGCATCATGTGTTCCAAAACTTTGCCCAGATTTGTCATGTTGGGAGTTTTCCACCTACAGTACAGGCCAAACGTTTGGACACACCTCCTCATTCAAAGTGTTTTCTTTATTTTCATGACCATTTACATTGGTAGATTCTCACTGAAGGCATCAAAACTATGAATGAACACATGTGAGTTATGTACTTAAAAAAAAAAGGTGAAATAACTGAAAACATGTTTTATATTCATTTCTTAAAAATAGCCACCCTTTGCTCTGATTACTGCTTTGCACACTCTTGGCATTCTCTCATGAGCTTCAACGGTAATCCCCTGAAATGGTTTTCACTTCACAGGTGTCCCTTATCAGGGTTATTTAGGGGAAATTTTCTTGCTTTATCAATGGGGTTGGGACCAGCAGTTGTGTTGTGCAGAAGTCAGGTAAGTTGGACGATCATTTATTTTTTAACAGGACAATGACCCCAAACACACCTCCAGGCTTGTAAGGGGGTATTTGACCAAGAAGGGGAAATGATGGAGTGCTGTAATGGTCATGAAAATAAAGAAAAACATTGAATGAGGAGGTGGGGTCCAAACTTTTTGGGCCTGTACTGTATGCCCCAAACACCTGTAGGTTAGGTACTTTGTCACTGTAACAGCCTCTGTGTTATGTGTATTGATTATATGATGGACTGGTAGGATGTTCAGGGCTGTTTCCCAGTTTGTGTTCCTTGGGATAGCCTCTGTGACTGATCTGAGTTTAATTAAGTGGATGTGAAAATTTTATTTTCTGTTATAAAATGTATTGACTAAGCACTTCTCTCCTTTATTCAGTGGTATTTAGTCTTAATTCTGTAAAACCACAGTAGCTTCAGGCTTTCAGTGTGACGTGGTCTCCTAATCAAAAGCTGATGGTGTTGTCTTATCCAATTTCAGATATAATTCTTTTATATTCTGTGTTTCTGTACGTAGGTAAACTTAAAATGAAAGTTATGGCTGGTCTACCCACAAATCCTTTAAATACTTTATGTTTAAGTTTACATTTTTTAACAGAACTCAATTCTGCACATCAGTTTGTGTTTCCATTTCACTATTTAATTCTGTTTGAAATATTAAGTATTGGGGGCAGTATTGTGATGTAGTGAAACCTGTGCACAATTTCTATCTGCATGGAATCTGTTTGCTCTTCTCGTGTCTGCTTTTCTCTTTCTCTAGATTTTTCTCTTGATAATTTCCCAATTTTCCTTCACATCCCAAAGACTTACATTTTTTTAAGTTACTTGAAACTCTAAGCTGGCCCCAGTGTGACTGTGAGTGCCAGTGTATGATCTCCTGTAACCCTGATCTGGATTAAGTAGGTCTGAAATATCATGTTACATTATGTATATAATAAATCATCTGTCTGTCCTTTTAACAGCAAAAAAGTTGACAGCCTGATGGGCTAATAAACCTTTTCCATTCATTTTGCCAATCCGTTTATCTAAAGCAAGCTTTCAGGAAGTGGCAGCCTACCTTTGCAACAATGGATACAAGGGATGAACTAAACCTGGACAGTCTAAACTCTGTACTTCTACACACCTTTTGCGTTGTTCTGAATTTCAAGAGTGTTACACTGTGGGTTTTTCATTACATTCAATCACCTATGAAACAGAAGTCTGTGTTTGCCATTTAGGAGCAATGAGACATCATCACGAAAAGAAAGACCATTTGTCATTCAATACTGTTGTTAAAAAACAGTATTAGTCATATGCATTCTTGAAATTATTTTGTAAAAAACTTACTGTGAAGTTTAGCTCATTTTAACATATTCTAATATGATAAAAACACTTAAGAACAGCTGCCAGCAGAGTGCTGTAACTAGACAATAGTAAAGAGCAGAAAGATAGTGTCTAAAAGAAGAGCAGTTAGTTTTTAAATACTAAGATGGCAAGCCTTCAGCCAGGGTTTTGCTTGGTAAAAATGTTTTAAAATATAAGAGACAAGCGGTGCAAAGTGGGTTGAGCCCAATGTGGAAACCGTGTTTTTGTTGCCAAGGTGATGGTGAAATACCAACCTTTTAAAATAAAAAATGTCATGTTTTAGAACGCTATTATTGCCGCCAGGGTGTTGTTCTATTAATTGATGGCTGCTTTCAGTCTTTTTTTGTTGCAGTGACTGCAAAAATGGAAGTTAAGAGATACAGGCTTTGGTCCCTCAGTCAATCTCCACTCTTATGGGCAGAAATGGATTAGAAACTGTGCCATAAGATATCATAATCATGTGTTTGGCAGTTATATAGTGCTAATTTCAGAGATGCATTCAAAAATCAAAAATTTACATCTTAACATCCACAAGTTCTATATGTGGTTGTAATGCCTGACACTAACAGTAGCACTTCAGTGCAAGATCTATCTTCTAATATTTCATGCTGAATGGTCATGGTTAAAGTTATTGCCTCTGGACCCACGTTCTTAGGTTCAAATCCACAATCAGTGTTTAATTAAGTAAGCTCTATAAATGGTTGATGACTTATCCAAGTATATACTGATGTTTCAGTGTCTGGGGAAAAAACAGAAGATGTAAGGATTTATCTTTATATCAATATATGATCAGTGTGGGAACAAAACAGATAATAAACTTCCATTTGAATTTGTATCAGTTGAAAGGAACACATTCTAAGGATATGCAGGATGGTCAGAGCAACAGTTTTTAAATTAATTCTTGCAGTAATGGAAAGCCAGTGTAGACAGAAAAGGTGGTGTTTGGATCAAGGGATGAATACACCAGGTCAGCAGTACTTGATTTTTAGATATCTTTTGCAGTTGCAGGGATGCAATGTTTGGAAGCTATCCATTTTACAAGAAAAAGAACCTTAAGAAGAAGCCCCAACAGCATAATTACTGGAGGGAATTGTATTGTTGTTGTAAAAGAAGAAACAACAGAATCAGTCACTAAGTCACCCAGCATATCAAAATTCCTCACATAGCATGTGATGTTTTTAATATGGAAAAAAAAATAAAAATCTAAATATATTAAAAGTATATATATATATACTTTTAAAATAAAGTATAAAACAGAGTACCAGGCTCAGTTCTATTTTGGGGGTGCAGCAACAGCCTTTTTGTTGCATATTTTACCATACTGACAATAACTTATCTTAATTCATAGGAGGCAAAATAAACAGATATTACAAAATTGTAAGGGAATGCAGAGTGAATAAACATCATAGGGTGACTTTAATGATCAATAGAAAAGGGAAAAGGAGACCGAAAAAAAAATAAAAAGAGATCTTAAACACACAGGGGAAAATGACAGACAAGCAGGGACGAGTGATTCAATTAAGATGAAAATGAGATCAGACAGCAGGCAGTCTAGTGGAAGACACTGAAAGAAGACAAAAGAGTTTGAGGAATCAGCATTCCCTGACAAAGTGACACAGTAGTGAATGAGACCGATAAAAGAAAGAAATCAAGATCTACCAGAAGGAAGATAAAAAGCAGGAAGCAAAAAAGGATTATGTGAGCTGCATGAAAAGAAATAGATAAAGAGAATGGAACAGTGCAGGCAGCTGACATGAGGCACTCTGGTGTTCCCCACAATGTATCGAAGCTCATAAAATTTTTGCAAACCTCCCTGCAATGGAAATTTAAAAAAAACAAATATAGACTTGTTACTTCCTGGAACAGTTGAATTACCTGTTAAATAATGGGTTTTCTTTAAAAAAATCTGGTAAAAATTTACATTTTAATCAAAACTATATTTTTCTTAATGAAATAACAGAATGACAACTGTGGCTCATTTCCCTCAGAATGATGACAAGTACAGTAGTTTCTGTCAGCATGCAGCTATTTTAAATAATAAATGTTGTAAAATGACACAGAGATCACAAATAAAGGTTTAAGTATCCCTGGTACCACATAATATGACGTTTTATGAGTGATCAACATGCAATTAGTTATGGGGATGTCTTTACTCCAAGTCCAAGCAGAACCAAAGTAGGTAACGGTTCCCAATTTATGAAAGAAGATGGTAGGAAGGAGCAGGTTCAGGAGCGGACCCCAGAGATGATGTCAGTGATGGTAGGGCCATCAATCTCCTGGGGCCTCATGTATACATCGTCGTGGAACTTCGCACTATAACATGGCGTAAGCACAAAAGCCGAAATGTGCCACAAAAAATCAGATGCAGGAATCTGTGCGCTCCCTTCCACGTTCTTCCGCTACATAAACCCCGATCAGCATGCTACGCTTTCGGCAGCGTTTTATGCTCCCCCAACTCCTCCCAGAATTCGCCTCTTTGAATATGCAAAATAATATAAATCCCCCTTTAGCGCAGCCTTCTGTGAAAAGACAAAGGGAAAAGCACGGGAAAAATATAAAATTTCAGCGAATACCAAGTGGAGGCAAAGGAAAAACATACTATTTGTTCAAATAAACCGTGGTATAATCAACAAAAGGAAGTTGATCGAGTGACATAGCGTGTTGGAGAAACTTAAACTCACGTTCACAATGTCCACATGTGCCCGGGGAAAAAGTCACATATCAAAGTTAATGAAAAGGCGAGTTGTAGCCCACTGTCTGAGTGTCATGAAAAACTTATTGGGTACAGAGAAAAAAAGGGCCCCAGTGGGGAAAACCCGAAATGTCAACTTCAATCTCAATTTCCACTTTAATCCGTAGTTTATTTTGTCATTAAAGTAGAACATCATAAACTTCATCTTAAATCGTTTAATTAACCAGTTTCTAAATCACATCGTAATTAAAGTAGCACGTTAAATGCTTTTTTTTGTATTTGATCTTCTATGTGCTCTATGTGGGGAATCACTACTTGCTTCTTAAACCGCTCTTTTCCCTCCAACTGGACACAGAGTCCATTACATTCGATATTCAGCTCTCGGGAATAACTAAAATACTGAGATGTATACATGATGTAATTTTCATGATGATAGGAGTTAAAAGCACGTTTAAACATGGGTTTCACTTGAGGGAAATAATTTATTGCAGCAGTACTCAGGCGGCTCTAGGCTTGTGGTGGCACTGGGCGGGAGGAAGAATCGGTGGCTCCTTAGCGCCAATGTCATCCCATGGTGGATGGCCACGTCCGTTGCAGACACTGCATTACCGCCTGGTCATGACACAAGCCTTTAACTTTTCCCGGAATTTGTAGCTGTGTTGTTATTTTCTCTTTCTTTTTTATATTCAATATATATTAGCGTAGCGTCACTGCAGTCAGTGCTTTTCTTTCCCCAAGTAACGATCGCCATACAATCAGCTCTGTAATAGCGTTAAGCCATCTGAAGCTTAGCACCGATTCTTCAAAACGTTTAAAGAACATTAAATATCTTACGTAGGTACATGTTTAATTATTCTATCCTAATGACACTCGAGTGAAGAATATAGATTATTTAAATGAAGTTAAAGTTTTATCTGTTATAATTTAATAAACATATTTTGCTGCATTTCCCCTTTAAAAAATGATATCGTCATCTCATATGTCTCGCTTTATAAAGTGGCAGGTTGTCCGATATTATAACTGTAGTCAAGTTTACAGTGGGTGATTGTACTTATAAGTACAAACAGTTCTACAAGGTGCAATTGATTGAGTGCATTTAAAATTCTTGGATGAACTGTTTCACAGAACTACGGTCTGTCAGGAAAGGCTTTTAAAACGTTTTGCATGGGTGAGACACTAATAAACAATATGCAGTTAGTTTCAGTGTATTTAAAAACTGCGTCAAGGAAAATAAGGAGTAACCACACAGGAACAGTGCCCGTTTTGGCTGGTGCCACCAGTCTGCAAAACCGAGTGGAGAACTTTAACGACAAGTTTAGAATCCGTGGAAAAGTCGTACTACCCAAGTGAGTTTTTTACCGGTTAGCGTGAAGTTCTTCCATTTTAAAGGCCCATTTATACATAGGGCCCTGGGCTGCAGAAGGAGAAAGAGAGGGGGGATGAGAAAATGGGCCATCCCTAGCTTGGCGGGTAATTACATTAACTAGAGGTAAAGCCATCCCCCACATGTGAGAAAAATGTACTGTAAATAAGGAAGGTCTGTGTTTCTGACAAAACACACTGGGGACACTTTATCTATAATGTCACTTAGTAGAACCCCAAATATCTAGGGTAATGTGGAAAAGCTATCTAGGAAAACTGAAAAATGTTGAAGGCTTTGGTCATTTTGGATTAAAATTAAGGAGGATTTTAGATTAAGTTAGGTAGATTAGATTACAGTAGATAGAACTATTTATCCCCAGGAGGAATTTTGGTGTTTTGCTGAATTTCTTTAAAATAAATAAATACAGTACATAAGGGAGATAGATAAATATTTTACAATACGCATGATTGTGACACACAAAGAGTGATATAGATATAGAGGTTCCTTGGTGCAGTGGAGTCAATAGCCAGTTCCTT
The DNA here is from genome assembly GCF_016835505.1 of Polypterus senegalus. Classification (NCBI taxonomy): domain Eukaryota; kingdom Metazoa; phylum Chordata; class Cladistia; order Polypteriformes; family Polypteridae; genus Polypterus; species Polypterus senegalus. The sequence goes on from NW_024386413.1 coordinate 19,141, forward strand.
GGTTTTGCTGATATTAAGATGTAGATTATTCTCTTTGAACCAAGAAAGTTATCTGTGTCCTGTATTCTGTCTCATCCGTTTTTCATAACGTAAGGCAGAATCGTCTAAGAATTTTGCAATGACATGACCTGGTATTATATTTATAATCTGGCTGACAGAGGAAGAAAAGGATCCATGTAGTTCATTGTAGTGCTGCAGATTACTTACATTCATATCAGAAACACAGTCCTTGAGGCTCACAGTATCCTTTTAAGCCTCTTTTCATACATAAGTGAATTTAATGTTCCTCCTTTCTCTGCAATGTTCCACAGCCACCTCAGCATCAAAATGTCAGCGGTGTAGTGTCTTACTGCGTATGATATAAAAAATGTTGTTTCAACATCATTTTAGACCATCGAATAAGAATCTTTGTGATTTTCTGTGCAGATCTCATCCTAATATAAACAAAATTCCTCAGTGAATGAGCATTATAGCATGTGTGTCAGTCAACTGATGACACATTGAAAAGTTGGAGAGGGTGAGTGAGTTACAGCCATATTCCCACAGTCACCAGCTCCTTGTACTCTTACTCATACAGTCGAGGCTAAAAGTTTATATTTACATGCTTTTACATTTTACAAGCTTTTCAAATTATAAGAAAAGTAGTTATTACACTATCAGGTTCACTTCAGATATTTGGAACCACAGTTAATGGTGTTGGATAATCGGGTTCTACTGTATTTTAGTCACTCATTCTATTATTTTGGTTTAAAATTACATTATTTGTGGTAAATTCATACTATGTTTAAATCAGTTGCTCAATGGTTATAAAAATTTATTAATATTTTGCATAGTGCCAAGCTGTGTAGTTAAAATTTAAAATTGACCATTACCAATTATTTTCTAATACTTTTTTGCAGTAAAATTTTTAAAAATTGAATTAAGTAAGCAAAAACCAACAATCAGATTAAAATAATTCTAGTGACAGTTTGCAACAACTCCGCTGTGACAGCAGCCCTCTCTACCCAATACTCCCAAAATCATAAAGGATTAAAGTTTACTTACTGATCTTGTTTAGACCAGTGAGATCAATATGAGAGAGAGAAATCAGATAAAGGAAGAAATAAGGGTTAAAATTTTGGCAGCCAAACAGCTCCCCCCCAAATGCACAACAGTTTGTCATTTCTCTGTTTTGAAAATCTGATCCATTTATTGATCCACTGATAAGACTAAAGAAAAAGGATTTCGAAGTTTAGAGAAGGAGTCAGTTGATTTGCAGCAAGAGGATAAGATTAGTATTGCAGAAATGGTCCAGACAAAATAACCACTGCTGGATAAATGTCAGGGAGAAGTCCAGGAGAATAAATATATAAGGCAAAGGAGAAACAAAAGAAAAAAGGACAGGCAGTTAGAAATATCAGACCAGAAAGGAGAGACTGGGGGCAATCCCAAAACATATGAAAACAAATTTCCTTGGATATTTAAAGTACACAACTAATAGATGGGATCAGCAGACAGATGAATAGAATAAAGTTTATGAGGATGAGGTACAGGAGAAGGACAAACTTAAACTTATTATGTGGGTAATTTGGCTTACCCTAGAGGATGAGAGATATTATTAGTATAGCTTTCCTTAAGATGGGTGGAAGAAGGAAGGTCATGCTCCCAAAAAAGGGCGGGCCACTCTTTTTTGATTACTAAAAATAATTAAATAAAACAAAATAAGTTAGAAATAATAAAAAACAATATATAAAATTTCAATTAAAGAATTATCTGAATAAGGATGAAATATGAAATTATTTTACACAAATTACAACTGAACAAATATAATATAGTGTACCAACACATTTCTACTGTGCGGTGCACAAACACTCACTCTTTTGTATTATAGCTACTGACAAACGGCATGTTGAAAAGCTGATACAAAATAAGGTAAACTTTGGTTTAATAAAATACTGTAGTAATAAGTCAGTATATGTTTTTTTCTTTCTTTGTCTCTCTCTTTAATTGGTGTGTATTACAGTGTCACCATGTTAGTACAGGGTCACTTGAGAATCTAAACCCCTATATGAGTGATTGTGACGTGTCTTACTGTATAACATCTGGTCCAGGGCAGATTACTGCATTTCATGTGACATTCCCGGGAAAAGAATCAAGCCCCTAACCTTTGAACTGGATAAACAAGTTTCCAAAAGCAGAGATCTTCTTTTGTTCTTTAGGTAAAAAAGCAAGTTTCAAAATACAGAGATCTTCTTTTGTTCTTTAGGGTACATCTGTGAGGTCTCAAAGTCATATAGAATGTGGCCTAGGGCTATGTTTGATGTAAAGATGAACCACTGTGGAAGTGGTTGAAAGTCTGACTAAAAGAAAACATAAAGGGTTTACTTCTAAAATTGATGTTCCAGAACAGTGTAAGAAAGTTATTCTTTTTTTGTCTACATTGAGGCGTCTAAGAATAAATACTGACTTTCACCTGAGTAAATTTTTTTTGTAACCAACATACCCCCAATTCTTGTCTCTTTCATGCCACTAAGAATCAGAGTAAATCCCACTCACACTGAGCATTTTAGATTTACCTGTTCAGCAGAGATTATTTGTTTGGTAAGTTTGGAAACCTATATCAACATAGGAGCTCTACAAACTTAAAAAAATAGAGCCCCAACCAGGAATGAACAAGGTTTTATGGAATGTGTGAGGATAAATGTTGCCTACTGCACTCCCATTCATCAAATAATTAACAAACACATATTTAAAAAGTTTATTTGAAATTTGGACAAAAGTAGATTAATTAACCAACATACTTTTTTTTTTTAAATTTTTATATTTGCATTGAAAATAACATCCTTTCTAAAACAACCCTTAGGAGTCCAACCAAACCATTCACCCTGTTGAAACCACTTGCCTTTTGAATCAAAAACAAGCCTATTTGACTGTCTTAGTGCTACACACGACAATCTTCCTATTTATTATGTATCTGCCCCCCTTGCTGCAGGGCTTCTGCTTTTCTCAACATCATGCTTGGCTGGGAAACTTCTACTAACTTTTCAGTCATTAAGACAAATTGTTTGCCTGGCCTCTTTAAGATATGTTTTTAGCATACGCTCTCACAGTAAAAGTAAAAAAAGAACACAGAAAGGTAAAATGTAATTTATAACTTAAGTTAAAATGTAAAAATACCTGCATTTGGCAGTATATGAATATTAACAAAAATAAATAAAAAATGTCTCATATAAATTAAATCAAATTATTTACATATTGTAAGTATCCCTGTATTTGGATCATGATTGTGATTAACTACTTTACCATTCATTAGGTGTGAAATCCCATAATAAAGAAAATAGGGATAGGGGGCTGGAGCTTACCCTAGCAACATCTGCAAAGCCAATGATTTCTCATGGGGTGCCACCTCATCAAAGAATGAATTTGTTCCCTTTTAAGTAATGAATAAAATGTCCACTCCTGCATTAAGTCATAATTATCTGATATTTTGGACAGTCCTACCTTAAAATTTGCAAATTACAACATTAACATAATTGAAAAAAAGAGGACATCTTGTTCATTCGTTCATTCTTTTCTGACCTAGTTATTCCATCAAAGCTTCAGATAGAGGATTTATCCTGCTTTGGATTCAAGACAGGCAGTGGCGAACCTACATTTTAAAGCCTGAACTGTTCTAGTGGCCTTCACAATAAAGCAATAAAGTCTGGCAAACCACTGTTCATTAAAACAGTTGGCTTAGGCTACTCTAACACTATTTCACCTTACTACTTACCTTATTTTTCAAAATATAATATTTTTTTTTTGAGTGGGGATACAGTGGGATGCAAAAGTTTGGGCAACCTTGTTAATAGTCATTATTTTCCTGTATAAAATGTTGGTTTGTTTACGATAAAAATGTCGATTAAATATATCTTATAGGAGACACACACGTGATATTTGAAAGTGATTTACAGAAAGTGTGCAATAATTGTTCAAACAAAATCAGGCAGGTGCATAATTTGGGCACGTTGTTTTATTGATTCCAAACTTTTAGAACTAATTATTGGGAAATCAAATTGGCAGTAGCTCAGTGACCTCTGACCTACATACACAGGTGAATCCTATAATGAGAAAGAGTATTTAAGGGGGTCAGTTGTAAGTTTCTCTCCTCCTTTAATTTTCTCCCGAAGAGTAGCAACATGGGGGTCACAAAACAACTCTCAAATGACCTGAAGACAAAACTTGTTCACCATCATGGTTTAGGAAGGATACAAAAGCTGTCCCAGAGATTTAAGCTGTCTGCTTCCACAGTTAGGAACATATTGAGAAATGGAAGACCACAGGCTCAGTTCAAGTTAAGGCTCAAGTGGCAGACCAAGAAAGATTTCAGATAGACAGAAACACGAATGGTGAGAACAGTCAAGTCAACCTACAGACCAGCACCAAGACCTACAACATCATCTTGCAGCAGATGGAGTCACTGTGCATCGTTCAACCATTCAGCACTTTACACAGGAGATGCTGTAGCGAGAGTGGATGCAGGGGAAAGCCTTTCCCCGCCCACAGCACAAACAAGAGCCGCTTGAGGTATGCTCAAGCACATTTGGACCAACTAGCTTCATTTTGGAATAAGGTGCTGTGGACTGATTAAACTAAAATTGAGTTATTTGGGCTTTAACAAGGGCGTATGCTGGAGGAAAAAGAACACAGCATTCCAAGAAAACACCTGCTACCTACGGAAAAAATATGGTGGTGGTTCCATCATGCTGTGGGGCTGTGGCCAGTGCAGGGACTGGGAATCTTGTCAAAGTTGGGGGACGGGATTCCACTCAGTATAAAGCAGATTCTGGAGACCAATGTCCAGGGAATCAGTGACAAAGCTGAAGCTGCACCAGGGCTGGATCTTTCAACAAGACAACGACCCGAAACACTGCTCAAAAAACCACTAAAAGGGATTCATGCAGAGGAACAAGTACAACGTTCTGGGAAAGGCCATCTCAGTTCCCAGACCCGAATAAAATTGAAAATCTGTGGTGTGAGTTAAAGAGCTGTCCATGCCAAAAACCCTCAAACCTGAATGAACTAGCGATGTTTGATAAGAGGAATGGTCCAAAATACCTTCAACCACAATCCAGACTCTCATTGGAACCTACAGGAAGCGTTTAGAGGCTGTAATTTTCTCAAAGGGGATCTACTAAATATTGATTTCATTTTCTTTTTTGTGGTGCCCAAATTTATGCACCTCCATTTTTTTTTGAACAATTTGACATTTCTGTAATATCCAATAAACTTCATTTCACTTCTCAAATATCACTGTGTGTGTCTCCTATATGATATATTTAACTGACATTTTAATCGTAAAACCAACGATTTACAGTATACAGGAAAATAATGACTATTAAAAAAGGTTGCCCAAACTTTTGCACCCCACTGTAATTAAAATATTGTATCTTTATGAACAATTTATGAAAAAAATTCTAGTCTAGATTGGTATCACAAGTGCCATCATGTCAAAAAAGGCAATCGATGCTAACATGATTCATATCACATTGTGATTACACTTTCAACAGCTCCTTTTTGTTCGACATTCATCTACTGTGTGTATCAACCAAAGAAGATATTTTTATGACCTTTTCTTTTTTACTGTTTTTTAATTGTACATAGGAAAATTGTTCAATATTTATTGTAATAGAATTATGTTTAGCATATGTGAGGTTTTTAAAGATTATCTGTGTAAATAAAGTTACGAAATATTGTCCTTATAATGACTTAATCAATGAAATATCTTTCATCTTTCGATTTTGGCTAGCCTAAAAAAAAAGCTTAAACAAAATTTTATTTTCTGCCATAAATGTTAATAATGTTTTAAAACATTTATAATAAGCCTCTGCCTCAGATTAGGAGACCGGGTTCGCTTCGGGTCCACCCTGTTGGAGTTTGCATTTCTCCTGTGTCTGCGTGGGTTTCCTCCAATCTCGGTTTCCTCCCACAGTCCAAAAAACATGCAGGTTAGGTGCATAGTGATCCTAAATTGTCCCTAGTGTGTGCTTGGTGTGTGTGTGTGTGACCCGCGTGGGGTTTGGGACCCTTCCTGGGTTGTTTCCTGCCTTGTGCCCTGTGTTGTGGAAGTTCCAGCAAACCCTTGTGACCCTGTAATCGGGGTATAGCGGGTTTGATAATGGATGGATGGATAATAATTTTATATTAAAAAATATTTAGAAGGAAGCATTTAATTTTAAAAAATATGTTTGTTTATGGCTAGCCTACATTTACTTTAATAACCTTTAATTTCTAACTATTATTTTGTATTGAATTACACAATATTTTTAAAATTTTAACAACCCTTCTCACAGTAGACACCCAAAATTTTTTAACAATGTAGACTAAATCCTTCTGGGATGCCTCTGGGTTTAAAGGGGCCCTAAAGCCTAATCTTCATTAGTTTCATAGTAGATCCGTTCCTGAAGACAGGAGTCAAACCTGGCAGACCCCCAGAACCTATTAGTACACACTCATGCTGCTTCCACACCATTCAAGTAAGATTGATCACACCACAGTGGGATATTTTTAAAGTTGCACCTACATTTCAATGTGCAGGTAACTGGAATCTCTAGAAAAAAAGACACCAGAAAAAAATGAGAGGGTGCAAACTTCTCACAGATGCTGACCAGAACAGGATTTGAATCTGTGCAGAAGCTGTGAACTGACTTAATCCATCCTGTGCAAGAAATAATAAATCTGTAACAGTTTTTTTTAAGCTTTTAAATTCTATTTTATTTTTTTTAATAACATACCATGCAAAAATTTCAATAAATTTTTACACAATTTCAGGGGTCATTTTTGGGGTACAGGCGACATGGTGGCACAGTGGGTACCCTTTCTGTTTGCAGTTAGGGAGACCGGTTCCTTCCTAGGTCCTCCTGTGGGATTCTGCATGTTCCCCCCTGTTCAGTGGGTTTCCTCCAGGTTGCTCTGGTTTCCTCCCACAGCCCAAAGACATGCAGGTTGGGTGCATTGCGATCCTAAATTGTCCCAAGTTTGTGTGTGTGTCCCTGCGGGGCCCTGTTTTTGCCTTGCCCTATAGTTAGGATAAAAGCAGGTTGGATAATGGATGGCTGGGTTGGATAATGGATGGATGTTGGAGTACATAGGCTATTCTGGTAGCACTGGATGCAAGACGGAAGAACGAGTCCAATTCCCAAAAAACAATTCTTTTAAAAGACATAAGCGGGGTATGGACCAGGTACCCTGAGTAAAAAACACAGACACAGGAGAACATGCAGAGTCTATGACATCATTCAATCCCCGGAATCAACTGGGGAAAACGTTGGACCGCAGGTGCATGGGAGCACCTCAAACCACAGACACAAGTCCAAATTAAATAAAGGGTTTTATTGTCTTAAATAGCATCACAATGGGGTTTTCAGAAGGCACACACACACACAAAATGATTCTCTGGCTTTCTTTCTCCTCCACCCTCCAGGTAAATTTCTGCTTCCTCCTAGTCGACTTGCCTGGATGAAGAAGGACTCTTCTTTTATATACAACCTGGAACACTTCGGTGACTTGGGACTGTGGCTCGAGTACTTAGGTATGTCTTAGTCTGGGAAGTAAGGCTTGTAAAACTCCTCAGCCCACTGGTGGCATTCATGGGACCAACAGGACTGTCCATTTCCCCGTGGTTTCAAAGGCAGTACTGGCCCATGGTCTGCCATCTAGGGTGTTGGGAGACAAAGTCCTGAATAATAATCTTCCCCCCTTTTACAATATCATCCCTCCAGGTAAGATCCCAGTTCTAATCCAACGGGTACTAGTCTCAATGTGCCATTTTTCACACAGTCTAAAAAATAATGAAATATCTAAATTAAAACTGTAACTAAATGTAAAATCTTTCTTTTTATCTAATGGTTTTTACTAGTTGTTTATAAATAAATAACTATTCTACTAAATCAAGGATGAACAATAGTGTCCAAGTAACAAACCCATGCATTAATAAACCATTTAAAAAAACAGCTTCAATTTAGAATGATCAGAGTTAGGTTTGGTTTAAAGTAATCATACTCGATAAGTAGGTTTTAGATCAAGTGAAACATAATGCGACTCTAGAAACCGATACTTTAGTGAAAATCTTGTAGATTCTTAATGCTTAAAAAGATGAGAAAACCCTCGCCAAAGTTATTTTACTATTTATGATATGCCATGTTGACAGTTAATCTGCACATCTTTGGTGATTTGGGAGCAAAATCCACAAGAACAAATTCATAAAATGTATACTACCTATTGACAAGATACTCGGCTTAAATTCATGTTGAATGCTGCTCCCATCACTGATCCTATATTTTTTCCTCTTGTTTTGTTTCCCCTTTTTTTTTTTTCTTTTAATTGTTCTTCTGTTTAGTTTATAGAAGGCCTAACTTCTAGATTGACAATTTTTTTTTAGGTGCTTTGGCAATTGAAATGCAGTAACCTAAGGGATAATTAATTAAAAAACTATATAAACAATTCAGACAATGAATATTTAAATATTTATTTTGGTGGTTGAATTTTAAGAATGGGGTTTTTAAAGGTTTTTTCCCTTCCCTTTGTGAAATACTAGCACATAAGAGACATCGAACACTAATCTATTAAGCAGCAGTGATAACTATACCATAACACCTCTTATATTAAAAGAGAATTTATTGTCTTATGCTATATTTCCCTTTCATTTTCACTTTTTTAAAAAAGTTGGGAGGCAATAAGCAGGCCAATAAGGGATGTTGAAAATCAACTTGGGGTCACTGGGACACTTGAGACAACCTTGTCTATAGCAAAATGTAATGACTCTAATCTTCAATATTAACAATATCCTGCATTTTAAAACACCTGGCAAGGTTCATATGACACAAAATATGCTGGAACAGAGCATAACATGTATTATCATCTTGCATTGATCAATTGGGAAAAAATGCCCACCTTTTACATATGTCTGACAGTGCCTCTGTTTGTTTTGTAGTCCTCTATCAAAGCTTTCATTCTACTATTCTATCATCATCCTTCCTATTGGACCTCTCCTCTGTTTGAAATAAGTTCTATCCCAATGAGGCTGTTCTCTTCTGGTCATAATCAATGCAGGGAACAGCCCTAGCCTCTAACTGGAATCTTCTGCATTTCTCCCATTCAATTTTTAAAATCCTCTTTTTGATTTTGTTCTAAAATTTTGCTGTAAGGATTATAAGTTACCCTGCCTTATCCTGCAACTGTGAAAACTATGGTTCAGCTTAGTCTGGTACCAGGTGGACCTGGATTGTTGCTGTTACCCCATTCTCTAAACCTAGACAATCTGCTGTGTGGGTCGAGGGTGATCATGATTATCCGTATCATATGCTGTTTAATTTCCTCAACATGTCTAAGTTTGGCTTGGTATGCTTTTATAGGTGTTTATAGGTCAGTATTTTCACCAAAGTACATGGAAATAATGGCCAGATCTTTACTGATTCAATATTTCTGAACTACTCATTTTTAAATAATCAATTCTTTTGATTCATAGATTCATTTGAATCATTCATAATCTACCAAATATGGGAAGCCTCTTCACCTCTGATCACATCACAAATGCATAATTTAACAATTTGTACATTATTTTGATATATAGTATATATTGTATATAATGAAATAACAAAATATATATATAAATATATATATATATATTGAAGAACAGCACAATACATCATAAAGGTTTGGGTTTTAGCCCCATATCTGCAAAAAAAAAGTAGCGTCCCCAGTATTTTTTACAAGGTAAAACATAAGACATTTTGAAGGGAAGAGGGACAATTTATACAGATGACCGGAAATTGAAGGTGGAATGCTGGGAAAATCGATGGGATGGGTGATTGGCGTCATCATAGGAACTGGAGGAAAAAGGGGAACCCGGAGTATGTGGTTTTTGGCGTCATTTATGGCTGTGATTCCTCGTTCTGGCTGAAAAACAAAGGTTAGTGGGAAACGTTGTCCCTTAGACGACCTGGCCATGCGGCCGGGTCCTTAAACTCCCCCCATGTGATATATATATATATATATATATATATATATATATATATATTATATATATATATATATATATTATATTATATATAAAAATTTTAATAAAAAACGCTGGGATACTCAAAATAGTTGGGGAATTTCCTGTATAAAGTCTGATGGACAATAAGAAAAATGAGTAAAAGAATCAAAAAATATGAGACATTTGACAAAAAACATGAGTGGGTACAATGGTTTTATATGGGGAAAATGGAGCAAAATGGAAGTGATGTCATCTGAGATGGCCAGAACTGACATAATCAAGGGTTGTCAAGTGCCGTCTTTGTGATGGGCGAAGTGATGCATTGGGGCTGGCGGCGTGATGTCGTTTTGGTGAAGCCAAGTATTCATCGATGGACTGGATTTGGGATCATGGCCATTTGAAAACTCGGAAGTATGGTCAGTGTTATTGTTTTTTTTCTTGTTTCTGTAGATAGGAGAGAAAAAAATGCATTAATACCATAATCAACCTCTTATCTAGTGAAATATCACTCCCTTAGCACTTGTTGGTGCTGTGTGACAATACTTTTATAATATTCATCCATACATCCCATCCATCCATTATCCAACCCCCTATATCCTAACTACAGGTCATGGTGGTTTGCTAGAGCCAATCCCAGCCAACACAGTACAAGGCAGGAAACAACTGTGGGCAGGGTGCCAGGCCAAGTGTATATAATATTTAATATGATAATGCATATATCATTTTCCTGTTTTCATATACAAAACATGATAATGCTTTAAGATGCATAATTAAAGTAAGTTTGGTTTGTTCTAAATCACAAGTGCAATTATAATGGTCACAATAAGTGAATAAAAAATTGTTGGGACGATTCTCGGGTACTGACTCTTTCATGATGATTGATTGAGACTCATTCAGACTTATTCTGGGTAGTGATTTGTTTGAGGAATCTAATAAATGGGCTCTTAAAGGCCTTAAAATCTATCACGACTTAAAATTTGTTTAGAATTATACAGGAATCCTATTGAACTCCACTGAATTGTTTTTCTTTCACAATTGGGTTTCCCATATGATTCACTGAAAGAGTCATTCAAAGAACAATTTTTTGAATCACTCATGATTAAGTACAGTGAAATTTTACTTGTACATGCTAAATAACATAAATACACCCATAAATAATAAGTAATTGCTTGTTTTTTAGCTCTTGCTATTGCTGTTCAAAATTTTGTATGTTACCTCTGTTTATGTTGCTGATAGCAACATTCACCATTTTAAAATGTTCTGTTTGCCAATGGCCTTGTTCCTGTAGATTTTCCCGGAAAATCCCTTACACGCTTAGATGAAAATTTTTTCCCAGTGCCCAAAGATGGTTTGTAGAGGCCAACATGACTTCACAGAGTTGCAGATAGATAGATAGATAGATACTGGATACTTTATTAATCCCAAGGGGAAAATTTCCCCTAATCCAAACAGTATACTGATACAAAAACAATATTAAAGAGTAATAAAAATGCATGAAAACAGACAATAACTTTGAATAATGTTAGTGTTTACACCCTCCGTGGAATTGTAGTTGCATATGGAGGGGCGATCTCCTCAGTCTGTCACTGAAGCTACTCCTATGCCTGAAGCAGCCATAAACAGAAATTTCACATGTGTACTAAGATCCTACCATCCAATCTGCTTGTGCAGGGTGTCACAGCCCAATCTAACCAGATTTGTACCCGGTTCTTTTTCAAAAACAAAACAAACCTGCTAATATTTCCATTTGAAAGTCATTAGCTGAACATAATGAGAACATTATGAGTAGTGCCACTGGATATATAACACTAATCCTGTGCTCCCTCAAACGAAGCACCAGGAGTCTAAACAAGCCTTAAAGGCACTTCCACTCCCACATGAAAAAAAACTTTTTTAAAGTAATAAAAGTGACAAAGATTTATTACTATTTCAAGGTGTTTTCTTTGTGATGGAAGAAAAAGTCCAAAGTATTTGCACTGATAAATTAGAAACAAAACAGACATTCTAGCTGCCCCAGAGCCAGTTCTGTACTGCTCTTTGAAACACAAAGTGTTTCCCAAAGATTGAACTCAGTAAATGGATGATATATATATTTATTTATTGTTAGTTTGTATATTTGTTGCATTTTGTTTATTATTATTGTTCCGCTGCATCTTTTGTTGTATGAAACAAAGTGGTGCAGTGGTTACACTCTATCTCACAGCTCAGATCACATTTTTTGGGCAAAATAATCAGCCATATTTGACAGACACTTCCCTAGCCCTTTGGGACACTTAAAAGTCCACTGCACCATTATAATCCACTCAAAACTAGTTTAAACTAAACCCAAACTTCTTGGTTTTATGCATTTTCAATAGTTTTTGGAACACAAAAAAAGTTTAAATAAATGATTACTATTACTTGGAAAAAAGGGTTTCTATTCTATATTCTGTAAGACTATAAGGGAAAAATACAGAAATTAAAATTGAAAAATTTTGATATTCCCAGGTCCATGGCTCTGAAAGAATGGCAGTTTCTTAAATAAATAATCACTCACTTTGCAGCTTAAGGAGGGACATGGTAGTGTGAGGAGCAGTTCCAGGGTGTGATGTGGGCATGGGCATTTCCGCCTAAAATGCACAAGTCGCGTTGCCGTGTCAGGGGCATCTAATCACCACACCATGCCACGTCCCCATTATAAATAGGGAAGCGGTGAGTGCGGAGGAGGGAAAAAAGGAAAAAAGATTGTAGAACAGAGAATGGAGGTTGAAAAGGAAGAGGAAGGCCCGGGAAAAGAAAAAGCCAGTGTGGGGTGGGCAAAGGAGGTGAGAGCAGGCTCGGAGTGCAGGCGCTGGGAGGAGAGCCATTCAGGAGGGTGGGGGGAGATGAGCAATCTCAGGGCTGGAGTGTCCCAGAAGGTTGATCACCCCCGGAAAGGGAATGGGTGTCAGGCAGGCATGGGATCTGAGCCCAGCATAGTGACTTGGTCACTGGGAAACACAAATCTTGGTCCAGCCCCGGGTGTATGTAGAGGGATGGAAGGGTTCAGACCCGTAGAAAGGAACCTGCAGATGGGGGAACTCCCGGCGAAAG
>NW_024386414.1:0-1347 GCF_016835505.1 Polypterus senegalus
ATCATTTTACAATAAAAAAAGAAAGCAACCAAGAAATCCCAAAGTTTTTACATCAGCTGGAGGAGTCTCTTGCATTTACAGTACTGTTTATTTCGGATTCTAATATACAGAAGTTTTATGAAGGTAAGTGTGGTGAAATAAGCAATACTCAAACAGTTGTCACACACATGCTTATAGGAGGCAGCTGAACGGCCTAAAGGGTAATTCCACGCCAGACCGGGGGTGACAAAGTGCTCTGACCCTTTCCCCCTTGTCTCTGCAGACCAATTACGGTTTAATGACATCTCTTTCAGTTCTGGTCCCGTTGTCATCACCCCTGGTTCCGGCCCCATTCACGTCAATTCCTCTGCCTCACTATAAAACCACTGTTTTTGCATTATGGAAGACAATTCCTTTTTGACCTCCAGAAGATATGCTTTTATTTGCTTCAACGGCTACCCCAAACCATTTGTGGCTTCTTTTTGTCTTTATTGGTGTAACACTGGTATAGTCGGCAGGATGGTTGGCACCCAGAGTTCCCAGGAGCAGGATATAGAAATCCAGGAAGGACTAACATCCGTTAACAATCAGGTAGGTGAGTACCATCACCAAGTTGCTGGGGACAGGATGCATTTGGGAAGACAGGGTACAAACCCCCGTCACCAAGGGTTAATACCGTACAAAGTAGATCCTAAGAGGAGGGTGCGGAAAAGACCTGCAGAATTTGGCTGGTCTAGATGGGGAAGAGCTGTGGAATTGTCAAATGGGGGAGGTAGATTGATGGCTGAGGTCTCCAGGACTCTAAACAAATCCAAACCAAGGCAGGACATTGGGTAAGGCCAGAAGAAAACAGTGCCCGCCAAATAGTGGAGCAGGTCACCTGCTATTTGTTCCTAAATGGCCTGCCTGAGCATATTGCCCTGCCAGTCTGGGGACAACCTTATACAAACATGACTGAGCTGACAGAACTCGTTGAAATGTGTGAGGCATGTCGGTCTCTTAATGGCGTTATGGCTGTGTTTGTTCTGCTTCTCTTCCTTCCTGGTTCTTCTCTTCAGTCCAGCAGATGACAGAATGAATACTTTAACACTTTAAGCTGATGACATTTTAAAGCCTGTAAGGGCCAGGTTGGACACCCCAGCCCCTCTCTTTGTAATGTCATTTTGACAGACCATGTCAGCACAAATCCATGAGGAGAGCGTGGACTATTCGATATGTTTTCAAACAGGAGATGGCTTAGTGTTTTCTTACCACGTTTAACTTGCTTCCTGTGCCTCAAGTACGACTGTATGACCAAACTTAGACAAATGAAACAAGATATATAAGCCTTAAACCAAATTTTTCTTAAGAAATTCTTAAGAATTTGCA
>NW_024386415.1:0-6848 GCF_016835505.1 Polypterus senegalus
TAAAACCCAAGGGCAATTGATTGAGTGCGTTTAGAGTTCTTGGGATGAAACTGTTTGTGAACCGCGAGGTCCGTACAGGAAAGGCTTTAAAGCGTTTTGCAGTGGCTGCACAGCGTGTCAATGTCGTATACCGATAATTCTCTTTCTGATCAGCTGCTGCTGTTCACACTCAGATACAGTGATATAAATACTCGGTGGTGCAGTGGAGAGGAATATGGAAAAGATGATCAGCTGTGGCAACCCCTAGCGGAGGAGCTGAAAGAAGGAAAAGAAGAAGAAAGAAGAAGAAGAAGAAGAAAAAGAAGAAGGTGCAGTGAGGTAACAACACTAAAACAGTTATGGCATTTAGAATAGTTTGGCCATTCTGTGCCCATTATATTAGATGCAGGTTAATTACAATCAGATGCATTACACTAATAAACAATATCGATTGTCACACATATCGATTAGGAGGCAGTCAAAGAGCCTAAAGGTGGTGAAACATCGCAAGATAAGAGGCTGTCATGTGGTATTTACCGAACTTTTTTCATCAACAGAAATCAAGAAGAAAAATAATCCCGCAACTTCTGGGTTCCAAAATGACTGCGATGGCGTCACTTTCCGGCCAACCTTGATGGCGTCACTTTCCGGCACCACAAATCCACCTCACTTCCGCCCATCAGGATGGCGTTGTTTCAGTTCCTGCGCAGCGTCACACCATGCCAACCATTTCCTGTCACAAGTTCTTATTCTGTTATACAGGGCCGTTTGAAGGAATTTGGGGGCCCCAAACAATGGACATGGAGGCCCCCTGCGCCGCCATAAGGAACCACAGCATAGCCATACAGTTTAAATTCACTCACACTTTATATAAATAAAAGGTTTATGGTGCAAATACTGCTGTTGCATATACTAATCGTAAATAAAAATGTATAGATACATAAACATATTTCTGTAGCCTACCTGCTGCAAAATTGCCCCATTTGTACAAGGCGAGTCGAGCTATTTTATGTGTGTAATTTATCACTTACCACTGTTTTGTTTTTCTTATCCTCCTCTTCCTTTCTCTTCTTTCTTTTTGGCTTCCTGAAGCATAATTCCGCTTCATGACTGCCGAGGAAGTTTTGTATTTGCCGGCGCAGAGATCGCGTGGTTGGCTGGCTGCTGTCAGCGAGGGCCCCTGGGGTTCCTGATTAAGTGTCGTTGCACTTCTGCATTCACTATCAGGGCGCTCACACAGTTTGTCGCTGCATTTTATTCTTAACCAGTCGTTGTCTCGGGCCCCAACATTGCTTGGTTTGCCTGCCTGTCGCATGACAGGCCTGCTGTTATATAACAGCCATTTGTCCAAGTAAATTCATTCATTGTATTCCAAGACTTTGATAACTTCTTTCTTATTGTCTGTACAAACTTTTATTTGTCTTTGGACGGATTATTTTCTACGACAGTGGTTAATTTAGTGTATTTCAGGAATGTGCAACTAAGAAATGAGAATAACCACAGGAACAGTAGCACTGCTTGGGCTGGGTGCTGCCAGTCTGCCAAACCGGCCAGAACTTGCGCGACAGGGTATAGGTACCGTGGAAATGTGCAAGCTTACGCCAAGTTTAGGTTTTATACATTGTGATTTGAGCGTGGAAACATTCTTACGGTACATTTCTGTGCATGTCTGCGTTTATACATGAGTCCCCTGGTCCTTTTCAGCAGCAGACTTTCATAACGGAGGATTTCTGGTAAAGTAACCTGTTTCTGAACTGTTCATTTAAATATAAGAACTTGTAATAAAACTTACTTTCAAGAAAGCTTTAGAAGCGTTTAATAATTTTTATTGTATATTTAAGATTTACACTGCAAAATGCTTGTGTACACTGTGCACAATTATTAAGCAAGTTGTATTTTGAGGATTCATTTTAATATGGAACAAATACAGTGCTATCAGTCAATCCAAAATGCTGTTAAACCTGAAACTTGAATGTTTTACAAAGGAAATGTAGTGTGAACCTCATCAGGGAATACATATGTGTGCAACTATTAGTGTCGGAATTATTGAAACTAAAGGAAAACGAAAATTTCCCATCTCCTTGTTTATTTTCATCTGTTAAAGTGAGAATAATAAACAACTCAAAATTTACAAAGAAACATTTCTGACATTTCAAAAAATTAAAATAAAAGATCAGTGCCCAATACAGCCCTCCTTCTTTTCAGTAACAGTCATAAGCCTTCCATTCATGGAGTCGTCAGTTTCTTGATGTGTTGACAACTTTTTGCGCAGCAACCACAGCCTCTCCCAGGCGTCTTCTCTTTTCCTTCCCCGTAAATCTGCCGTCTAAGAAGGGCTTTAGGTCAGGTGAGAAGGGGCGTGTCATTTTCTTTTATCTTTAAGGCCTTTACATAGCCACGCAGTGGAAGTACTTCAATATGTGATGGGTATTGGTCTGCATACAAATCATGGTCTTCTAGAAGATGCAGACTTTTCTTTTACACTTTGAAGAAAGTGTCTTTGTCTTCTAAAACTGGCGGGTAGTTTGGGAGTTGATTTTGAGTCCATCTTAAACCTAAAAAGTCCAACTAACCATTTTTAATAATACAGGCCATACCAGTACCCCCCCGATTTATGGTGTCTGGGTCGAAGTGGGCTCTGCCCATTACTGATCCAACCACGGCCCATCCATCTCTCGTAAAGAGTCCCTCTATCTATCGGTCCATAAAACCTTTGAAAACCCGTCTTCGGTACTCCATGGCCCAGTCTTGGCGTTTCAAGCGTGTGTGTCCGCCCAGTGATGGTTGGCTTTCACCCTTTCCTTACCTTGGCCATGTTTCTGGGCAAAACACCTTTGTACTTCTGGGGACTCCATGTAGGTTCAGTTCGGTACTACAACTGGACGAGAATGGCTTCCTGGTTTGCTTCACGTTTGATTCTTCTGAAATGTTTTGGGGAGTTAACTTACATCTTTTTTTTCCCAATGCTTTCTTCGGCCCCGTTTACTATTTACAAAATTTTTGATGGGTTTTGTGCTCAAACCCCAATATCTGAGTGCTGCATCCCCCTGAAAAACTTTTAACAATTTTTTTCTTTTATTTAAGGTTAAAAACTCTTTTTGGCCCATTTTGCTGAAACGAGGCTGCCTAATAATTCTGCACCCTTGAGGTGTGTGACTCCTTTGGCACACCCTCCCTCATTCACAAAATACCGTCCACCCGACCTATACTCCAATAACAATTCAAGTGTATACAAACAGTCGAATACATCAATAAAAATAATAATATGGTCAAAATACTCACTTGCATAATAATTGTGCACACAGTGTATTTGCACTCGATTTTAAATAAATGTAAAGTACAGCATTAGAATGTGTTATGTTTATAATATTTCTAATAGCATAAAACAGGTTATGACCCATAAACCATTTTAAATTTAACAACATAAAATATAGATTTACTTCAGCATAAAACAAATGAATTGCACCAAATCGCAAAATGATTTGGCTAAACTTAAAAATTGTGGGTTCAATAAGATAATAAGAATTATATTGGTTCAGATTGAAAATATTAAGTGTGAATCATCCATCCATCCATTTTCCAACCCGCTGAATCCAAACACAGGGTCCGGGGTCTGCTGGAGCCAATCCCAGCCAACAGGGCACAAAGCAGGAACCAATCCTGGGCAGGGTGCCAACCACCACAGAACACACACAAACACACCAAGCACACACACACGGGCCAATTTAGAATCGCCAGTCCACTTAACCTGCATGTCTTTGGACTGTGGAGGAAACCTACGAACCACGGGAGAACATGCAAACTCCACGCAGGGAGGACCCGGAGTGTGAATCATTACCTTCATTATTTTAAGTTGAATGGAGGTTATACTTTTCAGTGTAGATAGATGTGAAAGCAGCTATATAATAGATAGATAGACACAAGTGCCAGGCCCCACAGAACATGCCAGGTGTGTTTGTGTTTTATGCTTAAGCCCATACAGAACTATCATGGCTGGCCAATGTATCTGCACAGATGAATGTGGACACACCTACTAAGGCTGATGTCTGCAGGCCCCAGTGAGCCCCGGCCCACCTCTGTGACTGCAGAACAATGTGTCATGGAGGGGCTGAGCAGCATTTGTTGTAATGGCCTCACATTTTGCCCCATGCCCTTTCATGCCATTGCCCATCTTGTAATGCAGCAGGTCCACTGGTCATTCCATTCATTCATCTGATGTCCCCACTCTGTAGACCCCAGCACAGCAGTTGCTGTGGCCTGCTAGAACATTCTAGTCACCATATCATTAAAGGACCTGAGACTGTGGGCTTTGTAGGGTCTGGGTGGACCCCAGGTATTCATAGGCTCCCTGTTTTTGCTGGTTGGCTGGATGCCCACCAGTGGCTCTTTGTTCAGTCCTGCTGTCCCTGCTCCATGGACACCATTCCTGTCCAGAAGTCCCTCCAGTGAGCCAGTTACAATCCATGAGGGTCTGGGCACTAGGAGGTTTATTACCTTTTAGTATCCTAGAATGTGATATTTAATATATATATCCATCCATCCATTTTCTAACCCGCTGAATCGAATACAGGGTCACGGGGTCTGCGACCAATCCCAGCCAACACAGGGCACAAGGCAGGAACCAATCCTGGGCAGGTGCCAACCCACCGCAGGACACACACAAACACACCCACACACCAAGCACACACTAGGGCCAATTTAGAATCGCCAATCCACCTAACCTGCATGTCTTTGGATTGTGGAGAAACCCACGCAGACATGGGAGAACATGAAACTCCAGCAAGAGGAGGACCCAGGAAGCGAACCGGGTCTCCAACTACGAGCAAAAAATATATATTATATATTATATATATATAAGAGAGAGAGAGAGAGAGAAATGGTTCTAATTTTAAATTCTTCCGTGTTGCCTTCCTTCCCAGGACAAGGTCCTCATCGACCAGATGCTGCACTTCCTTCTCCTTTGGCTTGTGAGATCCTCCCAGTTGTCAAACACAGCAGGTTGGTGCCATCCTATTGACCTTGGCACACTGAGGATTTCATGCCCAGCCTGTTCTCATGGCAAACACAGCACACGCAAGTCGTGCACACCACACGTATCTGAGGTGATATTTGATATCAGTGTCTGGCACCTTATACTCCACAGGGCTTCTTTAAAAGCCCACCCTATGGCTCTTCTGTTGACAAAGGCACAGGTTAGAAACTGGGAGTTACTGGCTCACCGTCCCCTCTTGCTGAACTCTCACATATTTGCATACCTGAGTCTCTTCTTGTCAACTTGAATTGACTCGCAAAGGCAAAAAATAAAAAACAACAACTTCGCTCCCTTTTTTCTTCCTTTTTGTTCCTGAATGTCCTGTGGGATGCTGCGCTTTAGGAGCCTGGCAGTCAGTCAGTCAGTCAGTCAGTCTCTCTAACCCGCCACATCCCAACACAGGATCACGGGGGTCTGCCGGAGCCAATCCCAGCCCGCACAGGGCTCAAGGCAGGAACAAACCCCGGGCAGGGCGCCAGCCCACCGCAGGCTTTCCGGAGCGATCCTAAGATTCCCCGTGAGAAAGCCCCTGGAGCGGTGAGTCGGCCAATAGGAACAGCGGAGATCCCAGATAGGCGATAAACGTGAACGTCAGCAGGCCAGCACCGGCTGAGGATTTCAACGTAAACGCCGACAATTCAGGAGAGGGCAGTAAGGACGGTCTGCTCGCCTGTGGCTTCGACAGTTTAGAGTAGAAGAGAAACAGCGGACCGCAGTTTGGTGAGATGTGCGACTGCAGTTACTGACGGGATGGCGACTTCATGACGCGTGACAAAGAGCTGCATGCGCGTATATAGCGAGGTAAGCGGAGACTCGTCGTTGGAAAACGAACGGCTTGGGGGCTGAAACACAAAGAAACCGCATGTTTAACTAAAAACGCTGCAGCGTGTGATTCAACTTCAATAGCATCTTCTCCAATATTTTACAAGGACCAGCGTTACGTCATCAGAGTACAAAAGTGAGCTTGCGGTACATTTCTAAAGATGTATGCATGAATACAGTTACTTTATGAAATGCAATACCGAATACTTTATAGACTGAATACTTTTATACTACATCTCATATAAAATCATTTACAGTCGGCTCCCCGGAGTCAGTCTCTCCCCAGCACTTGTCGTCTGTGCTTTGCTCGCCTCATCAGTTGCCGCTTGTGTCGCGTGTGCGCTGCCCGGCGCATGCGCTCTCTCTCTGCTCTTAGCGGTACAGGAGGCTCCGTGCTTTGCCCCCCGCCGCTGATTATGGCGATTATCTGTTGAACTAAAACCTTCCCTTTATCATAGGTTTTAACTGTTATCCTACATTTGTAAGTTTCAGCAGTCCTTTGAAAATGTTTCTGTCACCGTAGTAAGTCGTAACTTAATCATATGGTGTAGAAATCCAGACGACTCACTTTTAAAAGCTCTGCTCTGAATTCACCAACTCATCCAACATGTCAGCTTTCCTCCAACTCACCACCGTAACTGGGCCTTCGTCTTTGTAGATTTGGGTTGTAAAGCACTCTGTGGCACTTCAAGTAAGGTCACTTGCTTTGTTTAGTGACCCTTGTTGATTTGCTCTTAATATGTTTTTAATTTCCTCTGTGACTCGGTGTTTGTAAATGTAGTTTTTCTCTCTTATATTTGTGATACTTGCTTGATACACATCTGGGCAGGTCAATGTTTCATTTTGGATTAATAATATCTACCTTAACTCTGCCCCTGACCTGATCACGCACACCTCTGGTCCTTTGACTCGTATTCAAGTGATTGCAGACACTTCGATTCTCAGACTGCAGCTCAAACTTCCATCCCCTTCACCCTGAATTACAAACACAAAGGCTGATTTGTCACAAGTGTAG
>NW_024386416.1:0-9420 GCF_016835505.1 Polypterus senegalus
CCTGGGAAGGTTCACCACTGTTCCATGTTTTTGCCATTTGTGGATAATAGCTCTCACTGTGGTTCGCTGGAGTCTCAACGCTTTAGAAATGGCTTTATAACCTTTACTAGACTGATAGATCTCAATTACTTCTGTTCTCATTTGTTCCTGAATTTCTTTGGATCTTGGCATGATGTCTAGCTTTTGAGGTGCTTTTGGTCTACTTCTCTGTGTCAGGCAGCTCCTATTTAAGTGATTTCTTGATTGAAACAGGTGTGGCAGTAATCAGTCCTGGGGGTGGCTACGGAAATTGAACTCAGGTGTGATACACCACAGTTAGGTTATTTTTTAACAAGGGGGCAATTACTTTTTCACACAGGGCCATGTAGGTTTGGATTTTTTTCTCCATAAATAATAAAAACCATCATTTAAAAACTGCATTTTGTGTTTACTTGTGTTATATTTGACTAATGGTTAAATGTGTTTGATGATCAGAAACATTTTGTGTGACAAACATGCAAAAGAATAAGAAATCAGGAAGGGAGCAAATAGTTTTTCACACCACTGTATATACAGTGGAACCTTGGTTTACGAGTAACTTGGTTTACGAGTGTTTTGCAAGACGCAAAAATTTTTAATAAATTTTGACTTGATAAACAAGCGATGTCTTGCAATACGAGTAGGAAATACACTTTGTCTGCTGAGCGTCATGTGATCACAACTGATCTGATGGTTCTTCTTTCTCTCTCCTTATTTCTCTCGCTCGCTTGCCCAGCGCATCTCTCTCTCTCTCCTTATCTCACTCGCTCGCTCGCTCGCCCAGCTCGTCTCTCTCTCTCTCTCTCTCTCTCTCTCTCTCCTTATCTCGCTCGCTCGCTCACGCGTCTCTCTCTCTAGCTCCTTATCTCGCTCGCTCGCTCGCCCGTCTCTCTCTCTCTCTGGCAATCGTCTCCTATATATATATATATACCCTTTGGGGTGCGAGCAGCTGTTGCTGGGCATGCCAGAATCTATCGAGGAAGAAAAATGAAAAACATTATTTGTACAAAATCTTAATTTATCTATTCATTCCTAAATAATTAAATTGGCAGGCTATTTTGTATCAGTGTAATACGCTGCTTGTTAAAACGGATGGTATTATGAACTATCATATCTGTTCAAGTTCTATTTAAATTTTAAATATAAGTAATTTTTATTTAGTCGACAGAAATATCTTTGGTAGTGTGGCATTTGGCTGGGGGTGGTGCCCAGCTGGGACGCCCAGGACAACCGGAGGAGGGCTTGTACCTCCTCCAGACCGTGAGGGAGCGACCACCCTGGTTGTGTTGGGGGCCATGGGTAGATGGCTTGGAAGCCCAACCCTGTAGAGACCCGTGGCCACCGCCAGGTGGTGCCCTGGTGCCTGTAGAAACCTGGAGCACAGCACTTCCGCCACACCAGGAAGTGCTGGGGGGAAGAAGACAGGGGACACCCGGAGGGCTTCCGGGTGCGCAGCCGCTACTTCCGTCACACTGGGGCGTGTCTGCGGAGGAAGCAGCTGGAGCCCATCCGGGTTCCTATATAAGGGGCCGCCTCCCTACATTCAGCAGCGGAAGTCGGGAGGAAGAAGGACGGAGCTGGAGAGAGGACTGGAGGTGGCCAGAAAGGCACTTGTGACTGTGAGGCCTGGACTTTGGGGGATCGGTGCTGGAGGTACAGGGTTTGTGCACTGAACTGTTTATTGTAAATAATTTGTAAATAAACGAGTGTGTTGGGTGAAATAACAATGTCCGTCTGTCTGTGTCCGGGCCAAGTTCCACAGTAGGAATGTAGTGCCCAAAGTTAAATTTAGTCATCATTGCATAAATTTTTCTTCACCATAGAAATGTAAAGACTAAATTCAACTTACAGTCCTACCAAAGATATTTCTAAATAGAACCTACTTATATCCAAATAGAACTTGAAAAGATATATTTTTTCAAATGTGAGTGCGTATTTTAGATCGACTTAACGCGCACATCGAGCCCCGCACATCGAGCCTGCCTCAATAAGTCACCGTCGCTTCACTCTTACTTTTTTACTGTTCATTTAATCATGGGCCTCTCTACAGTTTTGTTTATTTTCGGGTTGTAATGTTCATTAAATTTACGTATCATCTGGTCCATTGGCAGACCGTGCATCTCACACCTAGGCCTTCAGTACTGAATCAACCCGCCCCTCAAAAACTAATTTATGGTTATAAAAACCATCTTAATATGCAGAAATACTGTATAAAGAGCCACTGCATCACAGATAGATAACTCCTGTAGCCACAATAAATGCCTTTATTGAATAGACAAAGCAGGGGTGAACAAGTTCCTTTCTACTGCAGCCACAGCGGCGACACACATAAAAAACATCAATAATAACTCAAAAACTTGCAATATTATTTAGGAAAACTGCAACATTTTACTCACCAAAAATGTGGATTATTTGTAAACAAAATCCATCCTCCTCTCTTTCCTCAAAAACAGTTCAATCACTCTGTCGTACGGATTATCCGTGCACCTCAGTTCCATCAAAAGGTCCCTTTCTATCACCATCGAATCTAATGCTGAAAGGCAAACCTGCAGCTTCTATCCAATCAATGGGTCTGAATACGGTGATGTCGCCGTACGCCTGCTACAGGGCCGTACTGACACCAACTCAAAATCTGATTGGTTGAAGCAACAGGTTAATCGACATTTATTCTGTGTTAGATTGCCTGCACAACGGATTGTGAAGACCTCTCTGCCTGGCAACAAATGATGGCTGAAATGTGATTGGTTAAATGCTTTAATACGAAAATACATGCCTGGAAGCAGCACAACCATCGGAAAAGCTATGAAAGGAAGTGGACAGACTATTTGGAATTATTGAATAAGTATTCATGGACAAAATATAATTAACATCAGTTGGTGATTCAGATATTTTTACTTATGAACATGTTAAGCACAGTCCTTCACCCGATAATATTTACCTTATATGGGCATGCACTCAATTACGTGGGAGGCGTGACGATGGGAGAAGCAACTACGCCTCCCATGGAACATCGAGCTGCAGTCTATTACAGTATATGGATGAAAAAATAGGTTCCAGTTATGACCATTACGTGTAGAATTTCGAAATGAAACCTGTCCAACTTTTGTAAGTAAACTGTAAGGTATGAGCCTGCCAAATTTCAGCCTTCTACCTACACGGGAAGTTGGAGAATTAGTGATGAGTGAGTGAGTCAGTGAGTCAGTCAGTCAGTGAGGGCTTTGCCTTTTATTAGTATAGATTTGAACCTGATTTTTCATTATAGTTTACTGGATCCAGACCATATCTCAGATACAGACACTTGGAATGAAGAAGTCCTGCAGTGCACTCCACCTCTGTGTCCAAACACATCATATTTCAGTAAAAGGAACACTGCCAATAGATGTACTATTTTTTAATAACAATATTTGCTCCCAAACTGCTGCTCGCCTTCTTAAATCATATGTCTAAAACAAAAGGAGTCATTGTGGATTATCTACACCCCGACATTGTAAAGAAGACTAACAGGACGTTCGGATGTACAGTATATCATGACGTGTAGAGTATAAGTCAAGGACAATTTAAGCTGCATTACTACAAGTGAGGCCACATCTGGAGAAATGTGTGTTGTTTTGGTCTCCATATTACAAAACAGACATAGCAGCACTAGAGAAACTCCAGAGAAGAGCAATTAGACTGATTCCTGGACTGTGAGTGAGGCTGAGTATGAAGTAAGATTGAAGAAGCTGAACCTTTACTATTTGTGGCATTAAGAGGTGACATTGTTTACGTTTTACAAATATGAAAGGCATTAGTCATGTGGATTCTATACATTAAGTTCCTCAAAAAGAACACAAGGATACATATATCAACTTGTTATGGTATAGATTTTGCACAAATGTTATAAAGCTTTTCTCCACACAGAAAACCTTAGACATTAAATAAGTGACCAAGCAGTGTGTCAAGAGTGGTATCTTAGAGACCTTTTAAAACTCAACATAATGTCATTTTGGAAATATTAGGTGAATAAGCTTGGTGAGCTTTGTTGGGCTGAATGGCTTGTTCTTGTCAAAATAGCTCTAATGTTTTAATGTCAAATCTATTCTAATACATGTATATATTCTATGTATAAAATGTATAGATCATACATTTTAAAATAATATGAGAAGACAGTGAAAGATTGGATTTTAATATTTTCAGTGCACTAGAAACAAACACATATATTCTCTGTGAACTTACACAGTTACAGGTATAGCCTAAAATTAAAATAATGGAGAAAAGCGCTTCAAAGGGAGTTGTTCAGCATTATTTTAGAAGTAGTACTGGCAGTAAAACTATAACATGTACAGATGGATGTGTCAGCTATTTGAGTAAGTTTGGGAGTTCGCACAAATGAGGGTGCCATAAAATGGTTCGGCACTCCATCTTTTGCCTGATTTTGCCCAAATAGGTTATTCCACTCCCCACAACCCTGAACTGGATTAGGCAAGTTTAATAATGGGATAAATGGAAATGTAGCAATTTCAACTAATCATCACCACCTAAGCTGCTATAGCCTTTTAATTATATTTAATATAATTTAATATAATATATTTAATTATATTTAAGTATATAGCCATTTACTTAGCAATGCTAAGTGGACAATAGTTAACATAAGCCAAAAGCATATAATCTACATAGAAACAGAAGAATAAGTTCCATTCCAGCAGCAATGTAGTAGTAGACAATGTGGCGTGAAACATCTTGTGCCGTATAGCTCCAGAGTTCTGCATTCATTTCTGTGCCTGGATATGGAGTTGGCAAATTCTTGCCTTATAAGCATTTCCTCTCACATCCAAATGATATTTATGCTAGGTTAACTGTCAACAGTAAACTGTCCTCCTGTGAATGATGGGAGATATGTGAGTATGTGTGTTCTGCAGTGGACTAATTTCTCCACTTAACTGAAATGCATTTGGTGCTGCAAGTATATGCTTTAGGTACTCCTGCCGCTCCTCTGGAATCTTGGTCATTTTAGTAACACACCTTAATTTTATTCACATACTACCTATGCTGCAATATTCCATGCTTGTTAACAGTAATATTCTCAACTCTTTTCAATCTAATTTAACTTTGCAGGGGATCAGAACCCCTTTCCTGCATCATCCTTCAGGCTTAAAGTAGGGCAGGGTCCAGAATGGAGAACCAGTCCACTGCAGAACCTGCTGATGCTCATCGCAGGCCAGTTCAGAATCACCAGTTCACCCAACCTGCATGTCTTTAGGCCTGTGAAAAAAAACAGAGTGCCCAAAGGAAAAAAGCACAGATACAATGTGCACTCTAAACACCCAGTGACTGACCATAATTCTTACACACAGGAACTGGATCTGTGAGACAGACCAAACCACATCACTGGCCAGCTATCAGGTTTTTAAAACTATTCATATATTTAGAATTATCTGAAAAAATAAGTGGAGTCCATAGCCATAATATGCCAAGACTCTTAAAATAGTAACACCCTACACAAGCCTCTCAATGTTATGTAGATTAAGGCTCAATTCCAGCTAAATGCCTTCAAATAATATTAACAACCACATTCATAGGAGGCAGAAAAGACAGTATTAATTTCACCACTGTATTTCTACCTGGTAATGAGCCCAGAATCTTTATTTTTAGTAGGAGATTCAAGAAGATTTATTAACAATTCCTATAATCAAAAAATGAAATGGATCTCTAAGGTAATAAAGAGGTACTAAAAATATTTAGCTTTTTTATGAGCCATTTTTTTTTCTGATATAATTATTCCTGTTAGAGTTTTGTTCTCCAGAGGGGAAAAAAAACAAATCACCTTTAAATTCTTATTTCTCAATTGCTCTCTGGCAAACAAATGTACACGATATGCAGCATCTTTGTAAATTTGCCTATTTGAAAAGTAAAGAGTTGATATGGAAACAATATATGAATTTCAGACAAGTGACGTTTCATTTTAAAGTAGCAAAATTCCAGAGTTCCACTAAAATTTGCCAAATTCTTTTTTCAAATAATTTAGATATCACTGTGCACAAAGAATCAATTTGCTAACTAAATGGACATTTTTTTTTGATGTAGGAAAAAAATTAAATACACAAAGGAAACCCATGAAAAATGTTCAAGTCCAAGGTGCGATTTGATCCCAATTCCTGGGGGTTGCTTGGCAGAATCGCTAACTACTGCACCACAGTGCCAGGTATTTAATTAACCATCATAATAATTAATTTTTACCTTAGCATTTTCACAGAACAGTGGCTCTTGGTGCTGCACACATGACTAAATGCAATAGCAAAAAATAACATTGGGTGTGTTGACATCTAAAAGTTAATAATCTAGTACAGGGATTGTTCCAAATAGCCTAGTTTTTAATTGGACTGTTATTGCCCAGGTTCTGTGTTTTGGGAACAATACGGAAATTAGAAAACTAAGTTTGGTAAAAAAAATTTTAAAAAAAATTAAAATGTACTAAGCAGTTATATAGGAAAAATGTGTTTTTCTTTCCTTTTAACATTTTGATCTTGATTTTCATTCTAATTTTCCATGTGTTCTAATTGTTTAATTGATTCATTATTTACTAATTAGTGGAGCTGACACTAAAGTAGCTGCAGCCTTTCATGATTCAGTGTTGTTTGCCTGGGTGTCTGCTCTGCTACTTTTTAATTGACATTATTTAGACACAATGAAACTTCACAGAGAAAGGGTGAAATATTATGCAATCAACAAAAGAGATTTAAGTATTTAAATCTATGGCAAAAATAGAAATATTTCTAAATGTCTTATAAATGTAAAAATCATCCTTTTCTGAATGTAGAATAAGAGAAGAGGAAAAAATACCAGCTAATTAAATTTAATCAGTGTTATCAGTTGGTGTCACTGATTATAATTCTAGTTAAAACAAAACCTGCAGTCACAGTGGGTACCCAGGAATTAGTTTGGGAATTCCTGCTCTAGTATATATGTCAATTAATATGTTGCTGTTAACAGAGGCAAAATTAATTACCTGTAGAAATCATATAAGACTCACATTTTGAGAAGGTATAAAAGGACAATAACTGGCCTCCAGTCAGTTTCGAGTTGACTGGAGACTCACTGCCTTTGGTCGTACACATACATGATGTGCGGCGGGCACTCGAAAACATCAATACAAGGAAGGCAGCAGGTCCTGATAATGTGCAAGGACATCTGCTCCAGGCCTCGCTGACCAATTAGTGGAGGTATTTACACATATTCAACCTCTCTCTCTCTCCTCAGGTGTATTTCCCTTGTGCCTGAAATCCACAACCATTGTACCTGTTCCCAAAAAACCGAGGATAATCTGTCTTAATGACTATCAATCAGTCGCTCTCACCCCTGTCATCGCAAAGTGCTTTAAATGACTGGTAATCACCCACATCAAAGCCTCCATCCCAGCTGATCTAGACCAACACCAGTTTGCCTATCGGTCAAACAGATCAACTGAGGATGCCATCTGTGTGGCTCTACATGCCACTCTCTTGCACCTGGAAAAGCCCAACACCTATGTTAGGATGCTCTTGATTGACTACAGCTCTGCCTTTAATACCATCATACCTAACCAGCTGATCCAAAAACTCTATGCACTAGGACTTGCTCCATCCATATGCAACTGGTTACTGGATTTTTCTCACCAACTGCCCCTAGTCTGTCAGGATGTGCAAACACACATCCTCCACCCTTACCCTGAGCACTGGTGTGTACTAAGTCCCATTCTCTATGCACTCTTTACCCATGACTGTCAACCCACCCACCAACCAAACATTATTGTTAAATTTGCGGATGATACAACTGTCATTGGGCTTGTAACAGACAACAAAGCTGCATATAGGGAAGAGGTTCAGAATCTGACAGAATGGTGCAACACCAACAACCTGGCCTTAAATACCAAAAAGACCAAAGAAGTTATTCTGGACTTTAGGACCACTAAAAGACCAATCACAGTCTGATAACAATCAATGCAGATGCTGTGGAGAGAGTTTCCAGCTTTAAGTTTCTAGGAGTCATCATCTCAGAGGACCTGTCCTGGGCTGACAACAACTTGGCTATAATAGGCAAAAGCACAACAACGCCTCTTTTTCTCAGGAAGCTAAGGAGAGCTTACCTCCCAAACTGCTGTTTATTTCTATAGATGCATTATAGAGAGCATTTTAACTAACTGCATGATGGCCTGGTATAACAGCTGCACCAAGGCTGCAAAAGAAGCCCTGCAGCGGGTCGTAAAAACAGCAGAGGTCATTATTGGGACTGAACTACCATCACTCGAACTGTTGTATAAGACTCGTTGTGTGAGAAGGGCCGAAAACATTCTCAAGGACAAAACTCATCCTGGAAATTCTTTGTCTGAGCTCCTCCCATCAGGAAGATGTTTTAGGTCATCTGTGTATGCACAAACAGACTAAAAAATAGCTTTTTCCCATCTGCCATAAACTTTCTGAACTCTTAATCTCCTCAGTCTGAGATCATTTTAATTGAACATGTGCAATAAACTATATTGGTAAGTGCAATATACTAATGTAATACATGTATGATATAATGTACTATTCATTAACAGGTGCAATAACAATTTATGCTGCTGTACTCTGAGCAATAATAATTTGCTCTGGTTACATGCTCATAACACTGTATATGACATATTTGGAATTATTTTACTTTTCTTAAATGCACCTTGGGGCTGTCACAAAATAATTTTGTTGTGTTACAGAATGACAATACAAGTGCTTGAACTGAACTTGAACATGTTCACTTAAGGTTCCTTGCTCAATTCAGCAACACCACTCAACCTGTTAAGGGGTGAAAGGAAGCTCATGCAAACACTGTTGAATGTGCAAACTCAAGGCTTCCGTCTTGTTTTAAATGGTGAGGCAAACAAAGGAATCATTTACATTAGCTGTGAAAAGTTTAGTAAACATTTGTACCTCAAAACAGATAGAAATCGATCACTCTTAAAGACATTCCTTTGCTTGATATTTAAGTAAACAAGTAGGCCTCTATTATAACTTTTTTTTCTCAAGAACCAACTTTGATTTGCTTTGTTCTGAGAGATGACAGAAAATCAGTTTGGAATGAGAGGCGAGGAGTGACAATGATATGAATGAGTAATGTTGTATAAAAAATACTTTGTAGTTCTGGAAATGCATGAGCAAGAAAAAGTTTCAGACTTGTGAAGGAATTTGAGTAATATCCAATGTTATGTTTAATATTTCATGAAAAATTCTACTAGTCCCCAATAAAAAGAATAATCTGAGACCAAAAATCAATTTTGAGGATGTAAAAAAATGGGGACAAAACCATTTTTTTATATTTTTGTATTGTCATACTCAAATGTAAGTCCAAGGGTTTTATATAAAATAAAAAAAAAAAGAAAAATCCGTAATAGTTGTGGAAGAAGTCATGGCCCGCAAT
>NW_024386417.1:0-7366 GCF_016835505.1 Polypterus senegalus
CCAAAACACCTATCAAAAAATCTGTTGGAGGAAAAATAACTGGCAATGCTTGCCTGCTCATCTCATCTTTCTGATCATAAAATAGGTCAATTGGCAGAAGAATCCATAAGTAATGGCAGAATTACGATGCTTCATGGTTCCTCTAGAGTGCCTTTTTTCTCTTGTCGATTTGGCTCAAAAACTAATAAAGAACATCATCATCTCCTAACAGGCTTAAGTTTCTAGTTTAGTATTTTTCGTCCAGCTGTTTTAGCTCTCACCATCCTCGGGGAAACACACACAGATAGACACACACCCTCACCCCGAGATATCGATGTTTTGTATCGGGGATCCAAAGGGCGCAAGATCTGCCGAAACCGGAGGTGAACATTTTGAACAACCCTAAAGCTTTTGGTCCTCCTCCATAGACAAAGCAAAAAATATTCCATGCCCACTCTGGAGCATAACTGGTTCGCCTGCTCATCTCATCTTTCTGATCAAAAAATATGTCATTTGAGAAAGAATATAAGAAATTGAAAAAGTGAGCTTCAGGGTTCTTCTAGGTGTCTCTTTCTCTTGTGCGATTTGGCTCAAAAACTAATCAGAACATCATCATCTCATAACAGGCTTAAGTTTCTAGTTTAGTTTTTTTCGGGTCCAGTTGTTTTAGCTCTAGACCCTCCTTGAAGAAACTGTGACACACAGACTGACAGACACCCATCATCAAGATATCAATGTCTTGTATCGGGGACCCTAAACGCAAGATCTGTTAAAAACCGGAGATCAAAATTTTTGATGAATCTAAAGTTTGTGGTCTTCCCCATGGGCGCAAACAAAAAATCCTTGTACCTCCCTTTTGTATAACTGGCATCCCCCTTTGTTGTTAAACAAAATGCAAGAAAATATCAATTATTTAAAAAAAAATAATTAAACGTGAGCATCAGTTGGCTTTGCACCCTGGAACCAAGTTCCCCAAACTATTCTATAATGTTTCAGAAATATATACCACTCTGATGCTCATTTTTCTGATCAGATAATAGGTCATTGCAATAGCAATTGATGAAAATTATAAGTAATTGCAGAATTACAGTGCTTCAGGGTTCTTCTAGAGTGCTTCTTTTCTAGCGATTTGGCTCAAAACCGATCATCATCTCTAACAGGCTTAAATTTCGAGTTTGGTATTTTTCCGTCCAGCTGGTTTAGCTTTTGACCGCCTAAAAAAACTGTGACACATAGACCATTCATCATCCTGATATGATGTTTTGGGATAAGGACCCTAAAACACCGGGGATCGAAAAACCCGGGCGATCAAAATTTTCCACGTCTAAAGTTTTGCTTCCCCACCATAGATGAAGAAAAAAAAAATTTTGTATCCACTATGATATATGGCGGTCAGTCACCCGGGCCAATACCTCTAGGCTGCCAGATGGAGCCCCCCCTCCAACATGGAGGTGCCCCAATCCAGCAGGAATCGTGGTCAATGGATTTTATCCATAGCTCTGCTGGGTACCAAGGGACTGCTAGAAGGTGCTGCAGGGAGGAACAACGAATTTTCCTACAACCTGGAAGTACGCCCCAGTCACGTGGACGAGGAAATGAGGCCCTTCAGGTTGAAGAAAAAAGGGGTTTTTATCTGTATATATATATATGTATGTAAGTAGGATTCAGTTAGCGTAGAACCCCCTAAATTTCTTGAAGATGGGCCCAGAAGTAACAAAGACCGTAGAAAGTTCAATATAGGCCGACAGTGGCGCCATACCACCCAAATAAGTACATACATCGGTTTCAGTTAAGCGGGAGAAGCCACCTACCAAATTTCGGGAAAATGGGGCCAAAATAAGAAAAATTCAACATGGGAAACGTTTGACGTTATGCTTAGAATTTGAAATGAAACCGTTAACTTTGTAAGTAAGCTTAAAAAAATGAGCCTGCCAAATTTCCCGCCTTCTACCTACGGAAGTTGGAGAATTAGTGATGTTGGGAAAATTCAATATGGCGGCCGACAGTGGCGTCATACCACCGAAATAATGTACATGGGTTTCAGTTAGAGGAAGCCGCCACCCAAAATTTTTTGAAGATGGGGCCATAAATAAAAAGTTCAACATTGCAGGCGTTTTATGCACGTTCGGTAGAATTTAAATGAAACCTGCTTAACTTTTGTAAGTAATTTGTAAGGAATAGGGCCCAAATTTCAGCCTTCTACCTACGGGAAGTTGGAGAATTAGTGGCGTTGGAAAGTTCAATATTGCGGCCGACGGTGTTATACCACCCAAATAAGTATTACATCGGTTCGGTAGCGAGAGAAGCCACCACCAAATTTCGTGAAGATGGGGCCATAAAAAGAAAAGTTCAACATGGGAAACGTTTTACCGTTATGCTTAGAATTTAAATGAAACCGCTTAACTTTTGTAAGTAAGCTGTAAGGAATGAGCCTGCCAAATTTCAGCCTTCTACCTACAAGGGTTGGAGAATTAGTGATGGTGAGGAGTAGTCAGTCAGTCAGTCAGTCAGTCAGTCAGTCAGTCAAATGAGTCAGTCAGTGAGTGAGGGGGTTTGCCTTTTTTTAGTATAGATGAGTATTGTGGAGTGGAGGGTGCTTGTACATTATTACTTTAATAAAGTCAATTATTGGACTTTTATCTGGTGTCTGGTGTCTGATCTGGGGGTTCAATGGGACGAAAAGCCCTATCTGTCACACCACTCTGTGAGCATAACTGTCAATGCAACATTGTTAAGCAAAATGGAACAAAATAGCAAATTTTAAAAAAATAACTAAATAAATCCCTGTTCTCACAGCCAAATCAGTGCCCTGAAGACTGGAACTCTGTGACCACAAGGATGATTTTTTTTAAATTAATTGCTATTGGTTTATTTGCTTATACCACAAAATAAATGTAGCATAGTTAGCAATCACTAAATAAAATACAACAAAATAGAAATTAAGAAAATCATCTTGTGCTCACAGAACCAGTCTTCTAAAGCACTGATTGGCTGTGAGTAGAGGCATTTTTTTTTTTTTTTGCTATTTTGTTTTTTTATTTTATTTATTTAAACACTCCATTTTGTCTTCTGTTATTTGAGGCATGTTGGCACCTGCTACTTTACAGCTCAGGTCACGCCGCCATAATAATCAATCCAGCATAGTTGGCAATGCTTCTCTTTCCCTTCCGAGACAATTAAAGTCCACTGCACCGTACAACCCCCTAAAAAATTAAATTCTGTTTTTCCTTTCCCATTGACATCAGAAGTTACTAAACATTTCTTTCGAATGTGAACTTGAAGTGTTGGCTCGTGCAAATTAGACACCTGGGGCTTTACCCAATTTTGGGTGCACTGGTGATCACACAATTAAAAAAGCTCGGGGGCGGGGTAAGGGACCAACAAAATATAGTCATTAACAATAAACAACAAACGGAAAGCAAATTTAAAGAAAACAAAATAAAAAATACATACAAAAAAAAACCCCAGTGGGAGGAGACCAACAAAAACCGTGGCAGCTTCTTTATGTTTGTTACTTCTTTCTTGAGTTGTATTTGCAGTGTTGGCCTATTGCTGCCTGGATGGATGGATGGTCTGACCAGTGACTCCCAAACTTTTGTGCCTCGCACCCTAAGAAATATTTGATTTGTTCGCACCCCTACAAATGTGATACACATTTAAGGAGAAAAAGATACATTTCTCATTTTTGAATCACATACAGTACTCTGGGTAAACAAAGTGAACTCAAAAAGATAAGCTTTTCTCTCAGTGTATAAAATGTAAATAGAAATGGAGCAATTTACCTTTAGAAATCTCAATCATCTACAAACGTGTCCTCTGTGACATTAGACACATGGATTGATGATCCATTGGTTGGGGTACCCCAGAAACATCAAGTGCCACAAGATTAACATTCAAGGGCTTTGGGGGATAGGAGGATCCCACCCCCATGATGGCAGGTGCTGCAATGAAACACAGTCGAGGTTTTGTCCCCGATGCAGTTTTAAAAACAGATCGCCTCACGTTCAAATTGCTGCGCTTACTGCCAGGACCGCCAGCAGGAGAGTTGTATTTGAAAGCTGCAAGATCCCCCATTGCACCCCCTTATAAAGTCGGACAAGGAAACTCACTCAATATCGGACCAGCAGCCTTCCTCTTGCTGCACCTCCGAAATTCCATCTCACACCCCTAGGGTGGGGCACATGGGAACCCTGGTTCAGATGGAATAAAAGATAATACTATTTATGTATGGACAGGCAGACAAATTGTAAGGGTTTCAAAAAGCATTTCTGTAAAAGTCACATGTTCCTGTTCTAGAGATATAAGTCTCATTTAATAATGTACACTGTAAACATTTGATTTGCAAAATTCTGCTTTGCTGACGTTTTCAAAAGGCTTGTCCTCTTCATAAGTTAAAACAGCCTTATGGGTGTAATTGGCTTATAAAAGTGTTGCAGTAAAATGTTTTTTACATGTGGTTGTCGGAGAATCTAATCATGCCCACAGTGCTCCAGCTTATTCATAACGAGTTTTTATCTCTTTAGTCTAATGTGGTTCAGGTTACTAATGTCTCGATATTGTTCTCAAATTTTTGTTTGCTTTCTGGACAAGACGCTGCAGAATCAAAGTCCCCATTTTGACTTCTGCATTATCATTAAACTGTTTTAAGAGGCACTTCTCCTTTAGAGATCTTTTGGTGAAGTTTTAAGCAAGCCTGAGCACTCTGGCAAATGAAGAAAGCAAGAGGGATCAAAATTGATCTTTTCTTTTTTATTTGCCCTAAAGAAATCTATGCAAAAAATTTAAAAAAAGACCATGCAGAGCCTTTGGTGCAGTGGTGTTGCCCTTCATGATAAAACTTTTAAAGCACCACTGAAAATCATTGAGCTGTTTATATACAGTAGTCACTTATGGCTATGTAATGAGACCTGAAGAAAGAATTTGTTTGACCTGTTACACAGCAGATAGATAGAAGGGTAGATAGATAGATCGATCCAGTTTTAGTAAGTAGGCAGGGGTTAGAAGATGAAAAGATAATTTTAGTATAGTCGCCCGGGTAGATAGATAGATAAGAGGCACTGTATTATAGATAGATAGATAGATAGATATGAAAGGCACTGTATTATAGATAGATAGATAGATAACAGATAGATAAATAGATTGATCCTAGTTTTAGTATAGTAGGCAGGATTAGATGATAGATAGATAGATAGATAATTTTAGTATAGTCGTCAGGATAGATAGATGATCCTAGTTTAGATAGTAGGCAGGTTAGATAGATAGATAGATAGATAGATAGATAGATAGATCCTAGTTTTACTTTATAGTGGGCAGGATTAGATAGATAGATAAATCCTATTTTTAGTAAAGTAGGCAGGATTAGATAGTGTGACAGATACACTATCGCTCCTAACCCTGTCCAGTCGCCAGACACCAGATAAAAGCCCAAATGTTGACTTTATTAATACAGCACAGTGCACAAAGCACCTTCCTATTCACAATACTCTTTAAATTTCACCAATAACAAATACAATAAACTCCCCAGCACTCTGAGAACATTCCACTCTTCCACCCAGCTCAGCT
This sequence comes from Polypterus senegalus, assembly GCF_016835505.1. Taxonomy (NCBI): domain Eukaryota; kingdom Metazoa; phylum Chordata; class Cladistia; order Polypteriformes; family Polypteridae; genus Polypterus; species Polypterus senegalus. Next base: position 5,542 of record NW_024386417.1, read on the forward strand.
CGTCATCTGGGAGCCCCCACAACCTTTTATATTCCCTGACCCGAGCGTTCCAATCCCAGTCCTGGGCCTCATGTATAAACGGGGCGTACGCACAGAAATGTTGCGTAAGAACTTTCCACGTTTAAATCGCGATGTATAAAACCACTTTTCCACGGGACCTCATGTCTTGTATGCAAGTTCTCCACCGGGTTTTTCAAACTGGGGGACCCAGTCAAAACAATGGTACTTGTTCTTGTGTGATTACTCATTATTTTCATGACCGCGGCTTTTAAATACAACGAAACTAACCGTATTGTTTATTGTAATGCATCTGATTGTAATAACTTGTAAAATATAATGGTCCAGGGAACAGCCATAGTATTCCAAATACCATAACTGCTTTAAACGTTGTTACTCTCACCAACCTTCTTCTTCTTTTTCTTCTTCGTCTTCTTTCAGCTCCTCTTTGGAGTTGCCCGGGATCATCTTTTTTCCCTATTTCTCTCCTGCACCACTGAGTATTTATATCACTGTATCTAGGGGAAACAGCAGCATGATCGGAGAAATTTCGGTTTACGGCATTAAGCACCGCTGTCTCTGCCACGGCAAAACGTTTCAAAGCCTTCCGTACGGACCTCAGCGGTTCAGAAACAGTTTCATCCCAAGAACTTTAAATCACTCAATCAAGTGCTCCTTGTAGAACTGTTGGTACTTATAAGTACAATCACCCCCCTGTAAACTTGCACTACAGTTATAATATCTCACAACCTCGCCCACTTTATAAAGGCGTATTTACATATGATACAATATTTTTTAGGTTGAAATGCAGCAAAATATGTTTGTTAAATTATACATAAAACTTTAACTTCATTTAAATAATCTTATTTCTTCATGGGAGTGTCGTAAAGGGGTAGAAAAATTTAAAACTTTGTACTACGAGATATTTCAATGTTCTTTAAACGTTTTGAAGAATCGGCTAGCTTACAGATGGCTTAACGCTATTACAGAGCTGATTGGAGCACGGTTACTTGGGGAAAAAAAGCAGGGCTCTTGGGTGCAGCATATATATATTGAATATAAAACAGAAAGAAAATAACAACACGCTAAAACGCAGCGAAAAATTTTATAAAAGATAAAAGTTTTTCATGAGCACGAGGCTCATGAAACCCATGTTTTAAAAATGTGCTTTACTCCTCATCATGAAAATGAATCACGGTACATCTCAGAATTTTAGTTATTCAGAGACTGTAATATCACAAAAGTAATGGACTCTGGGGTCCAGTTGAGGAAGAGAGCCGTTTAAGGCAAGAGTGATTCACACACATAGATCACATACAGTAGAAGATCAAATACAAAACAAAGCATCTAACGTGCTACTTTTAATACGATGTGATTTTGAGAAACTGGTTAATTAAACGATTTTAAGATGAAGTTTATGGTGTTCTACTAAATGACAAAATAAACTAGTGATTAAAGTGGAAAGTCGATTGAAGTTTACATTTGGCTTTTTCCACCGGGGCCTTTTTTCTGTACCTAATAAGCTTTCATAGACATTCAGACTGTGGTACAACTCGCTCCGGGGACTTTTTATATTGACTTCTTTTTTTTCGGGACTGTGCATTTTGTGGATTTAGCTCCAACACGCTTTTGTCACCTGATCAACGCCCTTTGTTGATTATACCACGGTTTATTTGAACAAATAGTATGTTTTTCCTTTTCCCACTTGGTATTCGCGAAATTTTATATTTTCCCGTGCTTTTTCCCCCTTTTCTTTAAAGAAGGCTGTTAAGGGCAGGGTTATATTGATTTGCATTAATGGGTTTTGGGGGAAAAAACATTGGGGGTT
>NW_024386418.1:0-9000 GCF_016835505.1 Polypterus senegalus
TATTGTTATTAATTATGCTTGTGAATGCGTGATCAAATTCAGCCGCTGGGTAGTGGAGTATTAATTGGGACACTATGTGCTCGACAATACCACGAGTTCATTGAAATAATTACACAGCAAGGTGCACATGCAATACAAACATAATGTGTATATTATTGAAGTAAAAGTTCATATAAATTAATTATATCACAAATTTTTAACAAGTTGAGAGATGTCAACTGGTTAAAATGCACAAAATTATACATGTATTGCTTTATAGTCCACATATAGTGTATGTATATTATTAAAATAATGATATAAAAATCCTATAAAATGGTATAGAATCTGCGTCTTAGACTTATGTTTTGTCAAATTTCTTCAAACACGTTTTTAACTATTCTGCTTTAAACTAAACACACACGCGCAACCGATGTCCTGATGTCTGCGTTCTAAGGCTGCAGGTTTATGAAACGCTATTGACGTTTTACTGGGGTGCTCTGTGATTGAGGGCGGACAGTAAACTTTGTTAAAATGATATCGAAAAATACCAGTCGTCAGTTGTGTTTTCAGTCGTTTTGGCTTGTTTACTGTTCTGTTACCAAAAATTCTTCAACGGGCTCATCAACAAAGAAACGTGGATAGTAAGATTTAGTAAAATATCAGTAATAATAATACATTGCTCGACACCTAGTAACACTTTACAAAGACATTTAAAAGACAGCTCGTTAAAATAAATGTAGCAATCCATTGTCATGCTATAAGTGACAGCTTGCTCTTAAACATTTACACAGGTTGTTTTTCCTGGGAATAAAAAGGGAAAAATCCACGGAAAGGTTTTGTTTTTGAACTCAAATTTCACCTCCGCCATGTGAGTCATTAAAACTATTGGAATGAAAACGCATGTCTCATCCACTGGTCGGGACGCGTTTTCCATGGCTGCTGCAGAGCCGTAAAATGTGTGCCCTCTGACTGCTGATTACAAAATGAACACTGGAGAGGTAAAAATATGTAAAATTCATTTTAAAAGGTTGTAGGTATAGTTTTCTATATAATCTTCTCCACTATGTGTCTGCATCCTATTCCCTACAGGCAACACTCATTTCCATGGCTGGAGCAGATCCATGGGCTTGTGTGCACACTGTCTGCTGTTTCAAAATGAACCCTGGATATTATCTGAAATCCATGGTAAAAGATTGATGAAAGTCTTCTACATCACTTTCAAGTCTACTGTGTCCCATTGTCCTCTCCACTCAAAGGGACACTCACTTCTACAGCTGAGCTTTTGCGTCAGAGTTGTGAGCCCCAACTGTTGCTTGCAGAATGAACATTAGACAATTGTTATTGGATTGGCTGTTTTTTCATTATATTAATATTAATTTATTTATTCATTCAGCCTCTGTTAAAAAGAAGCACATTTTCCTTAGAGGACAAGTAAAGTTCTATCTATCTATCTATCTGAAATATATGAGACTTGGAAAAATTAATATTATTTGTCAAATGAAGTACCAAATATCCACTGATACACATTTGTAGGACAAGTCAATTAAAGAGTCCGACAAACAGCAACTGAGATATTAAAACATTTTATTGAATCTGTTCTGACAATTATAGTCTTTTAATTAAAATAATGATTATAATTATCAGAAAAGTAGCCATTTTAATGTCAGCATAAAACCAGGCCAGTAACATCTTTGTGAAATAATATCAGCAGTTTTATAAATTCCAGAATGTACACCATAGCACTGGCATGAACTTCCTTACAAGTATCCTTTGTCTCCTAAACTCAACAAATAACTTTCATATTCCTCCTGTTGCCCTGCTTGTCTTTTTTGACAATAGTAAAGGTCATCTCCTTGAAAAAATTATATTCACGCAGCAATTAATAATATGGTTATAATGTAAAACACTTCAAACAAACCTGCAAAATGTACATTTTCTTTGTTTAAGTTGACTTCTTCAATGGATCTAACACTTACAACATGGGGCACTACAACACACATACACAAATATCTTTTAGTATTGTTTTAATATAGCCTTGAAAATTGTTAGTATCTGTCCTCTATCCAAGCCACCCATTTACAAAAGAGATTTACAGGCTTGGGCCAGAAGACAAAAAATGAGACGGAAAGAAATGCCAGTCTAGTGCTTGCCACACTGACGCGCTCATACTACTACAATTTAAAAGTGCCACCCAACCTGATGCCAACTCTTTCAGATGGGTAGTGAAACCCGGAAAATGTATCAATGGATACAGGAAAAAGTTAAAGACTTATTCTGACAGTGACCATGTTGGGGATTGTTGATCTGTGAAGTGGCAATAAAAATAAAAAAAAAATTTAAAACCTGATTACAAAATATATCAAGAAACCTCAAAAGGTATATAATGATTAATTTATGAAAACTCCATAGAATACTTTCTAATACATGTTTTTCCTTCAACAGTCATGCTAATGTCAGAATTTGTGTGTTTTATCACCTATACTTTGTGCACATATTGAAGCTGTTTTATGGAAAATGCAAGCACACGAGTAAATAATTGTCAGCGGTTACAATTTAAATGTATATTTGCAGTATATACTGTACTGTATCCTGAAATGCCAAATTAGAAATGAGAAGATGATGAAAAGTTATTTTTGCTTAATATACTTTAAACAAACTGATCACAAAATTCCTAATCAGTTTGACATTGTTGGTACCCTAGAGTGGCACATACCTTGGAAGAAGTCCTATCAGGTTTATTTGGATTTTAAAAAACCTAAATAATAATAATAATATCTTACATTTATATAGCATTTTTCTGGCTACTCATAGCGATTTTCATAGACATACTTAAAAAAAGACAGTGTAAGCGCTTGATTTTTTTTTTTTAATTAGTGGATGAGTAAGGACATAGTAGACAAAAAAGTGATATAGAAGACTTCCTTCAATCTCTTTAAATAAACTGTGGACAGTTTTGTAATTCCAGTATTAATTTACAAGCAGAGGAGCTGTGGAAATAAGTGTCTCCTCTGCTAGAAGGGATTAAGAGACACACTCTATGAAAGTGCTATAAAAGACTGTCTGATAGGCTTATTAAAGAAACTGTGCACAATTTAACTGCCTGGTGTTCATTTTGTAATGGACCACTACAGATGAAGAATGCCACAGGCTGCTAAAAGTTTACATTTGATGAGTTTTAATCTCCCATGAAAAACGGTGCACAGAACTCCTGTGTGTTTTATAGGATAATTGCACCTGCTGTGAAAATGAGATTCCTCTCCAATGTACAGGGGTGAAAGGGTGGGTGTGATAGGAAATTTATTTATTTATTTATATAGAACTATATTTCATTCCAATAGTTTTAATGACTCACATGGCGGAGGTGAAATTTGAGTTCAACAACAAAACCTTTCCGTGGATTTTTCCCTTTTTATTCCCAGGAAAAACCACCTGTGTAAATGTTTAAGAGCAAGCTGTCACTTATAGCATGACAATGGATTGCTACATTTATTTTAACGAGCTGTCTTTTAAATGTCTTTGTAAAGTGTTACTGGGTGTCGAGCAATGTATTATTATTACTGATATTTTACTAAATCTTACTATCCACGTTTCTTTGTTGATGAGCCCGTTGAAGAATTTTTTGGTAACAGAACAGTAAACACGCCAAAACGACTGAAAACACAACTGACGACTGGTATTTTTCGATATCATTTTAACAAAGTTTACTGTCCGCCCTCAATCACAGAGCACCCCAGTAAAACGTCAATAGCGTTTAATATCCTGCAGCCTTAGAACGCAGACATCAGGACATGCTGCTGCGTGCATGTTTACTAACAGATATGACAGCATTTTGCACGGAGCATGCGTTAAAACAAATTGATTAAGATCAGCGATTTTCAACGGTTCACATGTTTGCCGTAAGATTTTTTAAAGCAAACTAATTATAAACTTCTTTGAAGAAATATGACACAAAATACGTATACGACGCAGATTCTATACCATTTTATATGATTTTTATATCATTATTTTAATAATATACATACACTATATGTGGACTATAAAGCAATACATGTATAATTTCGTGCATTTTAACCAGTTGACATCTCTCAACTTGTTAAAATTTGTATATAATTAATTTATATGAACCTTTACTTCAATAATATACACATTATGTTTGTATTGCATGTGCACCTTGCTGTGTAATTATTTCAATGAACTCGTGGTATTGTCGAGCACATAGTGTCCCAATTCATACCCCACTACGCAGCGGCTGAATTTGATCACGCATTCACACGTATAATTAATAATAATAATAATAATAATAATAATGTTATGAATTCCTTACTTTTTATAGCCTTTCTTACTACTCAAAGCAATTTGTAAAAAAAATAAAATAACAGAAAGGAAGCCCCGGACACAAACCAGTGATCATTTAACTGCGAGTCAGCAATCTTACTCCTACCACCACCTCTTCCTGTTAGATACGCGCATTATAATTTTGAACACTACTTTTTTTATTTTATACTGCCATAAACAACTTATATCAAAAAGGTTTTTTAAAAAGCCAATTTGAAGCAAAGAGGGTAAGTAATAACTATTTTCTTTTGTAAGTCAATCAAAATGCTTAAGCCTTAAAAAAGATCGTCCTGTCAAAATAAGAGACTCTTTCACCTTGTTGACGTGAATCATCTTTAAATTAAATGCTGCCAATAAGGAACAATAGAAATCACCGCGCTGCTTTCTAACTTTGACGAACTAAAGTTTTATTGGGTGAAAAATGATCGTCCGTGACAGATACACTTAATCAGTAGTGTGTGCGACACACGATTTGTGAGTTTGAGTGTTTGTGTTGTGTACGCGCGTGTGTGGTTTTCTCAGTTTTACAATAAAAACAGACATCAGTTATTTGTGAAGCAGGAATATTCTGATCATTCTGGTCCCTGATCACTGATAAACATTCAGAAGAAACAGTGCTATTCCAGTGTTTTCCTCCATAACATCCTTTCAACAAACAGGACTAAGTTCCTTGCTGAAACAGATCGCCTTTAATGAAATGCTGCCAATACGGAATAACAGAAATCACCGGGTGGCTTTCGGTCAATGATAAACCAGCGTCTGTTGAGGTGAAAAATGGGAGGTACTGCGGTTGCTATCAATGCTTCCTGGTAACTCAGCTTTTGAGAAGAATCTGTTTTATGGGGTGAAAAAATAATTGCCCTTGACAGATACGCTTAATCAGTAGTACGCGACCCACGATTTGTGAGTTTGAGTGTGTGTGAGCGTGTACGTGCTTGTGTGTGGTTTTGTTAGTTTTACTATAAAACAGTTAAACATCAGTTATTTGTGAAGCGGGAATATTCTGGTCATTTTGATCCCTGATGAACATTTAAAGAAACAGAGCAACTCCAGTGTTTTCCTCCATAACATCCATTCAGCAAACAGGACTAAGTTCCTTGCTGAAGCAGATCGCCCTTTAATGAAATGCTGCCAATACGGAATAACAGATATCACCGGGCGGCTTTCCACCAATGATAAACCAGCGCCTCATGAGGTGAAAAATGGGACGACTGTGGTTGTGATTAATGCTTTTGAGAAGAATCTGTCATGGGAGGGACAAGAGGGCGAGTGAGGCGGGTACAATGAGTCGGGCGGACGGAGCGAGGCTTAAGAGGCGGTATCTGTGAGTGTTTTAAATAATGAAAGGAAAAAAGTGCTTTGAAATCGAGGACCCCAACCAAGAGGGCTTATGAAACAAAACGCGACAGACAGGCATATGCTACTTGTATAAAATGTGCACAATAATTACAACAGTGTTGAAGCAATGATGAAGCAAAAGGGAGCTGCTAAACATGGGTGGCCACGTTGTGCCTGCCCATAAATCCCAACCAATGTATATATCTGAACCGATCTATTTGAACCAATATATATATCAGAACGGATGTATCTGAACCGATGTATATATCTAAACCAATCTATTTTAACCAATATATATATTTAAACCAATGTATATCAACCAATATATATATCTCAACCAATGTATATATTTGAGCGGATGTATTCAAACCAATGTATATATCTGAACGGATGTATCTCAACCAATGTATATGTATTAAAACCAATGTATATATATCAGAACGGATCTATGCAAACCAATTTATATATATCTCAACCAATGTATCTAAACCAATGTATATATCTGAACCAATATATTCAAACCAATGTATATATCTACACACATATATGATACCATATGTATATATATATATATATATAATATATATATGAACACATATATATATATATATATATATATATATATATATATATACACATATATATATATATATATATATATATATATATATATATATATATATATATATATATATATATATATATATACACATATATATATATATATATATATACACATATATATATATATATATATATACACATATATATATATATATATATATATATACACATATATATATATATATATATATATATATATATATATATATATATATATATATATATATATATATATATATATATATATATATATATATATATATATATATATATATATATATATATATATATATATATATATATATATATATATATATATATATATATATATACACATATATATATATATATATATATATATATACACATATATATATATATATATATATATATATATATATATATATATATATATATATATATATATATATATATATATACACATATATATATATATATATATATATATATATATATATATATATATATATATATATATATATATATATATATATATATATATATATATATATATATATATATACACACACTCACCTAAAGGATTATTAGGAACACCATACTAATACGGTGTTTGACCCCATTTCGCCTTCAGAACTGCCTTAATTCTATGTGGCATTAATTCAACAAGGTGCTGAAAGCATTCTTTAAAAATGTTGGCCCATATTGATAGGATAGCATCTTGCAGTTGATGGAGATTTGTGGGATGCACATCCAGGGCACGAAGCCTGCTCCACCACATCCCAAAGATGCTCTATTGGGTTGAGATCTGGTGACTGTGGGTGCCATTTTAGTACAGTGAACTCATTGTCATGTTGAAAAAACCAATTTGAAATGATTCGAGCTTTGTGACATGGTGCATTATCCTGCTGGAAGTAGCCACCAGAGGATGGGTACATGGTGGTCATGAAGTGATGAAAATGGTCAGAAACAATTCTCAGGTAGCCCGTGGCATTTAAACGATGCCCAATTGGCACTAAGGGGCCTAAAGTGTGCCAAGAAAACATCCCCCACACCATTACACCACCACCACCAGCCTGCACAGTGGTAACAAGGCATGATGGATCCATGTTCCCATTCTGTTTATGCCAAATTCTGACTCTACCATTTGAATGTCTCAACAGAAATCGAGACTCATCAGACCAGGCAACATTTTTCCAGTCTTCAACTGTCCAATTTTGGCGAGCCCGTGCAAATTGTAGCCTCTTTTTCCTATTTGTAGTGGAGATGAGTGGTACCCGGTGGGGTTTTCTGCTGTTGTAGCCCATCCGCCCTTAAAGTTGTGCATGTTGTGGCTTCACAAATGCTTTGCTGCCTACTTCGGTTGTAACGAGTGGTTATTTCAGTCAAAGTTGCTCTTCTATCAGCTTGAATCAGTCGGCCCATTCTCCTCTGACCTCTAGCATCAACAAGGCATTTTCGCCACAGGACTGCCGCATACTGGATGTTTTTCCCTTTTAAACCCTAGAAATGGTTGTGCGTGAAAATCCCAGTAACCGAGCAGATTGTGAAATACTCAGACCGGCCCGTCTGGCACCAACAACCATGCCACGCTCAAAATTGCTTACATCACCTTTCTTTCCCATTCTGACATTCAGTTTGGAGTTCAGGAGATTGTCTTGACCAGGACCACACCCCTAAATGCATTGAAGCAACTGCCATGTGATTGGTTGATTAATTAATCTCAGATTAATGAGAAATTGAACAGGTGTTCCTAATAATCCTTTAGGTGAGTGTACTTCTCAGCATTGATGGTGCCATCGCAGAAGTGCAAGTTACACAAGGCACAGTACAGTTTTAGCTGGCATTTCCTAATGTAACTACGTACTGTAGTGCTTGAGAGTGACTTCCTTAAGTAGTTCTGAGCCCACGCAGTTATATCATTTATTGATGAATGACGTTTTTTAATGCAGCGCCGTCTGAGGGCTCGGAGATCATGGCCATTCAGTTTAGGCTTGCGCCCTTGGCCTTTGCGCACGGTAATTTCTCCAGATTCCCTGATTCTTTTCACTATGTTATGCACTGTAGAGCAAGAAATGCCCAAATCTCTTTCTATCTGTCTTTGAGAAATGTTTTTCTTCATCATTTCAAAGATTTTTGCCCGCACTTGGTGGCAAACTGGCGATCCTCTCCCCACCTTTGCTCCTAAAGGAGCAGGCCTTTCCTCGATGCTGCTTTTGTACCAAATCATGATTGCAATCACCTGATAACATCACCAGTTTCAAATCACATCATTATTTAGTTATTATACCTCATTACTACTCCTGAATTGCCCCCATCCCAACTTTTTTTGGAATGTGTTGCTAGCCTAAATGGCAAGAATGGATGTTTATTTACAAATCAAATGATGTTGACCAAAAAAAATATGAATTATCTTGTGTTCATACTGTCTGCAATGAAATAAAAGTTAAGGGAAATTTGTAAATTACTGCTTTATTTTTTTATTCACATTTTCCACACTGTCCCAACTTTTTCTGATTTGGGGTTGTACATATACATACATATATACATACATATATACATATACACACATACATATATACATGCACAGCCTGTCTACCCCTTGTTTGCTTTGCTCGACATCCCCGTGGAGAAAATCTGACACTGTTATTTGTTTACTTTTTTATTGCAACATTTTTTCTTATAAACTACTGACAACAATAATTTGTTTTACTTTTTATAGCATACTAAGTCAAAGTGCTTATA
>NW_024386419.1:0-4356 GCF_016835505.1 Polypterus senegalus
TTTCCCCCCAAAGGACCGAGGGGGGGCAAAATAGGGTTGGGGTTTCGGCCCGTATTTTTAAAAAAGAACTTTTCCAAAAAAAGGAAAAACGGTAAAAGCACAAACTAAACAGTTCTCTTGTGCCCCTCCTGGCGTGGCCTTTTTTTGGGGTGGGCGGAAGGGGGGGTGCGGGAAGGCAAGGGAGGATGGGAAGGATGCGTCAGGGCAAGATGGCGGGGGAAGGCAAACCCCCTTTGGGTCAATCAAACCTATGGTGCAGGAAGGTCTTTCTTTCTGAGGAAGCAGGGGAAAAGTTAATCCCGCCATTCCTGGCGAATGCCCCCAGGTGCTTCCGAAAACCCGGGCCTCCTATTTTGGGCCGTGCGTGACAATATATATATATATATATATATATATATATATATATATATATATATATATATATATAAAACTAGCAAAAAAAAGGCTTTGCGGAAATACCCAAAATTTTTTTATTAGAAGGAAATTTAAAATTTTTAAAACCGGGGGAAAATATGCCAATAATTTTTTAAAGGGCCCTTTTTCCCCAATTGTGAGTTGGGCCCGGTTGTATAAACCAAGCTGTGCCGGCTTACTCTTAGCCACTACGTTGGACATGAAAAAGTAATCTTTTTTCAGATCTCACAGCTTGGTTTTGCTGTCATAAGGGGTTTGATTTTCATGGTTTGCTTCAATTGACGATTTGCAGGACTTGTGTTGAAGTGAAGGCAACCTTAAAAAGCGTTGTAAGCAAAACAACGGTTTCCGATAACCCACCCAGTTTTTGAGGTTTAAACACCCCAAACATCAAAGTGCTTCTACTGAAATCATCCGGAACCTAAGATTTTAGAGGCACTGGCGGTTGCGAAAGGTGTAAAATATTTGGCCATTTGGTACAATTGAAAGCGACAACCGAACAATTCAGCGAACCATCCTCATATGCAGATGCATAGGTGAAGGGGAAACAATCTTATAGTGCTCCTGTTGTATAAATTTTCTCCTGTACTGTCATCCCGTCCACACCTTGAACCTGTCCCAGTCATTCAATACATAAAAACACAATGTTTCTCCAGATATCAAAGTGGCCTGATATGGCCCTCAATATGTAAAAAAAGAAACGGAAAAGGCAGGTGCCATCTCCGGGGATAAACCTTCTAAGTGACAGTTCGTGATGGTATCACCTCGATAGACATGTTAATGGGGGTAGGTTGGAAGAAAGGGAAAAGGGTCCGAACAATTAAAATAAGTCTAAAATACCTACCAAAAAAAATAATGTAATAAACGAACAATAAAACAGTGGGGAAACTGTGGATTAAATAAAAAGGGTGTAGTTATCACGGGGGATGTGAATCCGTGGTGAAACAAGGAAGGGGAAAGTAGAGACCAGGGGCCTTTTCCTTGTATAGGCAGGCGAACAATGTGGGGCGTTGGGATGGGGACCCAAACGCCTCACACAGTAAACCCCCTCAGGCTATGGCCAAATGTGTCTGAAAAAAAATCTACTCGGTTTTTAAAACCAGGAAGCCGCCTAACAAATTTAAAAGAAGATAGGGGCACCTAACATGGGAAGTTGGAGAATTAGTGACGTTGGAAAGTTCAATATGGGGGCCCACAGTGGTGTCTACCATCAAAAAAAATATGTACATGATTTGGTTAGCTCAGGAAACTGCCTCCCAAAATTTTATGAAGATGGGGCCATAAATAAGAAAAATTCAACTGGGGCGTTGTCAAGCATGGACCGTTATGACGTTATTGTAGAAAACCTGTTTAAATTTTGTAAAAACAAACTTTAAGGAATAAGCCTGCCAAATTTCAGCCTTCTACCTACAAGTTGGAGCATTAGTGATGAGTGAGTGAGTGAGTAGTGTCAGTCAGTCAGTCGGGTTTCCGGTTTAAAATTTTATATATAAAACAAAAACATATATATAATATACATATATACATATATATACATATCTCTTTTACACATATCTACATATACACATACATACAAACATACATATATGTATAAAACAAAATACATATAAAATAATATATATATATTCACACAAACACATATATACATATATATATATATACATATCTACATATATAAAATATATATTTACATATCTACAAAATATACACATACATACATAAAATATACATATCTACAAAATATACTGTATATAAAAAACCTAACTTTCGGCAATCTCTTTAAAAATTTTTTTTAAAAAAAAAAAAACCTTTTTAAACTGAGGAAAATATACCAATAACTATTTAAGGATCTCTTTTTCCCCGTTGTCAGTTCAACACTCGGTTTTTAAAAGACCAAGCTGGCAAGCTTACTCTTGAGCATGGCCTATGTTGTCTAGTAGAAAACAATCTTCCTCAAATCAAGGCATTTTTTTGGGGGTTTTCCCCGGACTTATTACTTGTCCCCAAAAGAAAAGCCTTACGGGGGTGGGGCATTTGTTGAAATGGGAGATCAGGGGGTATAGGGGGATCCGAGGAATACATTCGAGTGTGGAAAAACTCTAGAACCATTAACTTGGGGTTTTTTTCTTGGTATTTGGTGGCATAAGTTGTTTCCCAAAAGCGTTAGCTGTGGAGCTTTTAATATTCTTTTCTTACTTTGTCAATTTTAAAATGTTTTTTTTGAACAGGTTTGATTCATAAAGTGACCCTTTTCGTCTGTTTCAGTCATTTCCCCGTGAGCTGCTCTCTTGTTGATGTTGCGTGTCCACATTTTTATTTAATATTATAAGCCCCGGCCCTTTTCCCGCTCACAATTGTAAGCCCGTTACAAAGTGATCCAAAGGCATGGAAATGCCTATAAAAAAAATTTTTTAGGGTTTTTACCCGTCTTTTTTTTCCCCAGTAGCTGCCATGAATATGCTTGCATGCGTTTTTCTTCCCCCTCTTTGGGCTTTTCCCCTTATTTTCGTCTGGTTCACAGTCATTCCGTGATTCGTGGGGGGTGTGATGATGCAACATCAACTCCCCCCCCACCCTAAACTCAGTCTATTACAGTATATGGATAAAAATAAGTTCAGTTTTTTAATTACGGCGTAGAATTTCGAAATGAAACCTCCCCCTTTTGTAAGTAAGCTGTAAGGAAAGACGAAATTTCACCTTCTACCTCGGGGAAGTTGGAGAATTAGTATGAGTGGTAGTAGGAGTCAGTCAGTGGGGGCTTTGCCTTGTATTATATAGATATATACACTCACCTAAAGGTTATTAGGAACACCTGCTCAATTTCTCATTAATGCAATTATCTAATCAAAATCACATGACGTTGCTTAAACATTTAGGGGTGGTCCTGGGGCAAAACAATTCCTGAACTCCCAAAATGAATGTCAAATTGGAAGAAAGGTGATTTAAAAAAATTTGGGTGGGATGGTTGTTTCCCGATCTCAACCAATAGAGCATCTTTGGGATGTGGGGCGGGGGCTTGTGCCGGATATCATCCCCCAAATCTCCATCAACTGCAAAAATTATCCTTTTCAATATGGGCCAACATTTCTAAAAAAATGCTTTCAGCACCTTGTTGAATCAATGCCCGTAGAATTAAGGCAGATCTGAAGAAAGGGGGCAAAAACCCCCATTAGTATTGTTCCTTTAAACCTTTAGGTGAGTGTTTTATATATATATACTGTATATACTAAAAAAATACCCCTTTAGAATAGTGTGTTAAAGAAGCAATGAAAAGAAAAGGGGAAAAATTTTGAAAATAACATAACATGATTGTCAATGTAATTGTTTTTTCCTGTTGTAGTATGAGTGTTGCTGTCATATATATATATATATATATATATAATATATATATATATATATATATATTTAAAAGGGGGGAGACATGCAAGGGTTGGGGTTTTTTGGGTATATTGTACAGAAAAAAAAAACAGGTCAAAAATCAAAAAATTCATAATCCGGGGACCGACTCCTGGCGTGGCCATTTTATTGAGGAGGGCGAGTGGAGGAATGTGGGAAGGCGCAAAAGGGGGGGATGGGAAGGATGCGTCAGGGCAAAATGCGGAGGGAAGGGAAGTTCCCCCGGTCATCCATGCCTATGGTGCAGGGCGGTCTTTTGCCTTTAGGAAGCAGAGGGGGAAAATTAATCCCCACCATTCCCCGGGGTGGTTTCCCAGGTGCTTGAATCAATCCCCGGGGGTCCCCACTAGCGCGCGTGACCCCGATCCCCCCCGCCCCGGACGTCAGGTGGGGCCCCGGGCCTAACCCCAGAGGTCTGAATCGAGGGGAACGGCATTGGCCTGAAGGGTGCCCGCCCCATGGGGAAGATGAACTTATCCGGCTGTAAGTCAGGAACCACCTGGTGACCCCAGCCCGGGTTAAAACTTCTTTGGCCCCCCGGGGACC